>NC_057799.1:194196301-194363576 GCF_018294505.1 Triticum aestivum
TGTTTGACGAACGTTTGGACACACACCCCTCACAAACCGGAGCAACTCGCTAGAAGGTTCGTGGTTCCGAGAGGGAACAATGCATGTTTCGTGACGAACGGGAGATAGCTTCCTCTGACGGCCTTCAATTTTTTTCCTATATTTAACGTGCACTAATACAACTTTCATGTGAAAAATAGGAAAATTTCAGGGGTCATTTGACCTTTTAAAGACATTTAAGTGATTTTCTAACCATTTAATGACCGTAATTCAAATTTGAACCACATCTACATGCAACGCCTAACCATAACTGTTTGAAAAATCATATTTTTGTGTACTTGTGTGCGAGTTAATTCCATGTGCAGTAAATTAGAAGAAATTTTCAAACATATTGGCTCAAGGCATGGGCACATGCATGGAGTGCCATGGCATTTTAATTCCAAAAAAAAAAGTGATCAGAAAAACATGAAACCTTGCTTGATTTAATGTCATGCCACCAAGATGATGTGGTAAAGAAATTGGCATGTTTGACGAACGTTTGGACACACACACCCCTCACAAACCGGAGCAACTCGCTAGAAGGTTCGTGGTTCCGACAGGGAACATTGCATGTTTGATGACGAACGGGAGATAGCTTCCTCTTACGGCCTTCAAATTTTTTCCTACGTTTAACGTGCACTAATACAATTGTCATGTGAAAATTGGAAATTCTCAGGGGTCATTTGTCCTTTTAAAGACATTTAAGTGATTTTCTAACCATTTAATGACCGTAATTCAAATTTGAACTACATCTACATGCAACGCCTAACCAAAACGGTTTGAAAAATCATATATGTGTACTTGTGTGCGAGTTAATTCCATGTGCAGTAAATTAGAAGGAATTTTAAAACATATTGTCTCCCGACATGGACACATGCATACGTATGCATGGGGTCACATGGCATTTTAATTTGAAAAACAAAAAAAATGATGAGAAAAACAAGAAACCTTGGTTGATGTAATGTCATGCCACCAAGATGATGTGGTAAAGAATGGCATGTTTGACAAACGTTTGGACACACACCCCTCACAAACCGGAGCAACTCGCTAGAAGGTTTATGGTTCCGAGAGGGAACAATGCATGTTTCGTGACGAACGGGAGATAGCTTCCTCTGACGGCCTTCAATTTTTTTCCTATATTTAACGTGCACTAATACAACTTTCATGTGAAAAATAGGAAAATTTCAGGGGTCATTTGACCTTTTAAAGACATTTAAGTGATTTTCTAACCATTTAATGACCGTAATTCAAATTTGAACCACATCTACATGCAACGCCTAACCATAACTGTTTGAAAAATCATAATTTTGTGTACTTGTGTGCGAGTTAATTCCCTGTGCAGTAAATTAGAAGAAATTTTCAAACATATTGGCTCAAGGCATGGGCACATGCATGGAGTGCCATGGCATTTTAATTCCAAAAAATAAAAAGTGATCAGAAAAACATGAAACCTTTCTTGATTTAATGTCATGCCACCAAGATGATGTGGTAAAGAAATTGGCTTGTTTGACGAACGTTTGGACACACACACCCCTCACAAACCGGAGCAACTCGCTAGAAGGTTCGTGGTTCCGAGAGGGAACATTGCATGTTTGATGACGAACGGGAGATAGCTTCCTCTTACGGCCTTCAATTTTTTTCCTACGTTTAACATGCACTAATACAATTGTCATGTGAAAATTGGAAATTCTCAGGGGTCATTTGTCCTTTTAAAGACATTTAAGTGATTTTCTAACCATTTAATGGCCGTAATTCAAATTTGAACTACATCTACATGCAACGCCTAACCAAAACGGTTTGAAAAATCATATATGTGTACTTGTGTGCGAGTTAATTCCATGTGCAGTAAATTAGACGGAATTTTAAAACATATTGTCTCACGACATGGACACATGCATACGTATGCATGGGGTCACATGGCATTTTAATTTGAAAAATAAAAAAATGATGAGAAAAACATGAAACCTTGGTTGATGTAATGTCATGCCACCAAGATGATGTGGTAAAGAATGGCATGTTTGACAAACGTTTGGACACACACCCCTCGCAAACCGGAGCAACTCGCTAGAAGGTTCATGGTTCCGAGAGGGAACAATGCATGTTTCGTGACGAACGGGAGATAGCTTCCTCGGACGGCCTTCAATTTTTTTTCCTATATTTCATGTGCACTAATACAACTTTCATGTGAAAATTTGGAAAATTTCAGGGGTCATTTGACCTTTTAAAGACATTTAAGTGATTTTCTAACCATTTAATGACCGTAATTCAAATTTGAACCACATCTACATGCAACGCCTAACCATAACGGTTTGAAAAATCATATTGTTGTGTACTTGTGTGCGAGTTAATTACATGTGTAGTAAATTAGAAGGAATTTTCAAACATATTGGTCTCAAGGGATGGGCACATGCATGGAGTGCCATGGCATTTTAATTCCAAAAAATAAAAAAAATGATCAAAAAAGCATGAAACCTTGCTTAATTTAATGGCATGCCACCAAGATGATGTGGTAATGAAATTGGCATGTTTGACGAACGTTTGGACACACACCCTTCACAAACCGGAGCAACTCGCTAGAAGGTTCGTGGTTCCGAGAGGGAACAATGCATGTTTCGTGACGAACGGGAGATAGCTTCCTCTGACGGCCTTCAATTTTTTTCCTATATTTAACGTGCACTAATACAACTTTCATGTGAAAAATTGGAAAATTTCAGGGGTCATTTGACCTTTTAAAGACATTTAAGTGATTTTCTAACCATTTAATGACCGTAATTCAAATTTGAACCACATCTACATGCAACGCCTAACCATAACTGTTTGAAAAATCATATTTTTGTGTACTTGTGTGCGAGTTAATTCCCTGTGCAGTAAATTAGAAGAAATTTTCAAACATATTGGCTCAAGGCATGGGCACATGCATGGAGTGCCATGGCATTTTAATTCCAAAAAATAAAAAGTGATCAAAAAAACATGAAACCTTGCTTGATTTAATGTCATGCCACCAAGATGATGTGGTAAAGAAATTGGCATGTTTGATGAACGTTTGGACACACACACCCCTCACAAACCGGAGCAACTCGCTAGAAGGTTCGTGGTTCCGAGAGGGAACATTGCATGTTTGATGATGAACGGGAGATAGCTTCCTCTTACGGCCTTCAAATTTTTTCCTACGTTGAACGTGCACTAATACAATTGTCATGTGAAAATTGGAAATTCTCAGGGGTCATTTGTCCTTTTAAAGACATTTAAGTGATTTTCTAACCATTTAATGACTGTAATTCAAATTTGAACTACATCTACATGCAACGCCTAACCAAAACGGTTTGAAAAATCATATATGTGTACTTGTGTGCGAGTTAATTCCATGTGCAGTAAATTAGAAGGAATTTTAAAACATATTGTCTCACGACATGGATACATGCATACGTATGCATGGGGTCACATGGCATTTTAATTTGAAAAATAAAAAAATGATGAGAAAAACATGAAACCTTGGTTGATGTAATGTCATGCCACCAAGATGATGTGGTAAAGAATGGCATGTTTGACAAACGTTTGGACACACACCCCACACAAACCGGAGCAACTCGCTAGAAGGTTCATGGTTCCGAGAGGGAACAATGCATGTTTCGTGACGAACGGGAGATAGCTTCCTCGGACGGCCTTCAATTTTTTTTCCTATATTTAACGTGTACTAATACAACTTTCATGTGAAAATTTGGAAAATTTCAGGGGTCATTTGACCTTTTAAAGACATTTAAGTGATTTTCTAACCATTTAATGACCGTAATTCAAATTTGAACCACATCTACATGCAACGCCTAACCATAACGGTTTGAAAAATCATACTTTCGTGTACTTGTGTGCGAGTTAATTACATGTGTAGTAAATTAGAAGGAATTTTCAAACATATTGGTCTCAAGGGATGGGCACATGCATGGAGTGCCATGGCATTTTAATTCCAAAAAATAAAAAAAATGATCAGAAAAGCATGAAACCTTGCTTGATTTAATGGCATGCCACCAAGATGATGTGGTAATGAAATTGGCATGTTTGACGAACGTTTGGACACACACTCCTCACAAACCGGAGCAACTCGCTAGAAGGTTCGTGGTTCCGAGAGGGAACAATGCATGTTTCGTGGCGAACGGGATATAGCTTCCTCTGACGGCCTTCAATTTTTTTCCTATATTTAACGTGCACTAATACAACTTTCATGTGAAAATTTGGTAAATTTCAGGAATCATTTGACCTTTTAAAGACATTTAAGTGATTTTCTAACCATTTAATGACCGTAATTCAAATTTGAACCACATCTACATGAAACGCCTAACCATAACTGTTTGAAAAATCATATTTTTGTGTACTTGTGTGCGAGTTAATTCCATATGCAGTAAATTAGAAGAAATTTTCAAACATATTGGCTCAAGGCATGGGCACATGCATGGAGTGCCATGGCATTTTAATTCCAAAAAGTAAAAAGTGCTCAGAAAAACATGAAACCTTGCTTGATTTAATGTCATGCCACCAAGATGATGTGGTAAAGAAATTGGCATGTTTGATGAACGTTTGGACACACACACACCCCTCACAAACCGGAGCAACTCGCTAGAAGATTCGTGGTTTCAAGAGGGAACATTGCAAGTTTGATGACGAACGGGAGATAGCTTCCTCTTACGGCCTTCAAATTTTTTCCTACGTTTAACGTGCACTAATACAATTGTCATATGAAAATTGGAAATTTGCAGGGGTCATTTGTCCTTTTAAAGACATTTAAGTGATTTTCTAACCATTTAAAGACTATAATTCAAATTTGAACTACATCTACATGCAATGCCTAACCAAAACGGTTTGAAATATCATATACGTGTACTTGTGTGCGAGTTAATTCCATGTGCAGTAAATTAGAAGGAATTTTAAAACATATTGTCTCACGACATGGACACATGCATACGTATGCATGGGGTCACATGGCATTTTAATTTGAAAAATAAAAAAATGATGAGAAAAACATGAAACCTTGGTTGATGTAACGTCATGCCACCAAGATGATGTGGTAAAGAATGGCATGTTTGACAAACGTTTGGACACACACCCCTCACAAACCGGAGCAACTCGCTAGAATGTTCATGGTTCCGAGAGGGAACAATGCATGTTTCGTGACGAACGGGAGATAGTTTCCTCGGACGGCCTTCAATTTTTTTCCCTATATTTAACGTGCACTAATACAACTTTCATGTGAAAATTTGGAAAATTTCAGGGGTCATTTGACCTTTTAAAGACATTTAAGTGATTTTCTAACCATTTAATGACCGTAATTCAAATTTGAACCACATCTACATGCAACGCCTAACCATAACGGTTTGAAAAATCATATTTTTATGTACTTGTGTGCGAGTTAATTACATGTGTAGTAAATTAGAAGGAATTTTCAAACATATTGGTCTCAAGGGATGGGCACATGCATGGAGTGCCATGGCATTTTAATTCCAAAAAATAAAAAAATGATCAGAAAAGCATGAAACCTTGCTTGATTTAATGGCATGCCACCAAGATGATGTGGTAATGAAATTGGCATGTTTGACGAACGTTTGGACACACACCCCTCACAAACCGGAGCAACTCGCTAGAAGGTTCGTGGTTCCGAGAGGGAACAATGCATGTTTCGTGACGAACAGGAGATAGCTTCCTCTGACGGCCTTCAATTTTTTTCCTATATTTAACGTGCACCAATACAACTTTCATGTGAAAATTTGGTAAATTTCAGGGGTCATTTGACCTTTTAAAGACATTTAAGTGATTTTCTAACCATTTAATGACCGTAATTCAAATTTGAACCACATCTACATGCAACGCCTAACCATAACTGTTTGAAAAATCATATTTTTGTGTACTTGTGTGCGAGTTAATTCCATGTGCAGTAAATTAGAAGGAATTTTCAAACATATTGGCTCAAGGCATGGGCAAATGCATGGAGTGCCATGGCATTTTAATTCCAAAAAATAAAAAGTGATCAGAAAAACATGAAACCTTGCTTGATTTAATGTCATGCCACCAAGATGATGTGGTAAAGAAATTGGCATGTTTGACGAACGTTTGGACACACACACCCCTCACAAACCGGAGCAACTCGCTAGAAGGTTCGTGGTTCCGAGAGGGAACATTGCATGTTTGATGAAGAACGGGAGATAGCTTCCTCTTACGGCCTTCAATTTTTTTCCTACGTTTAATGTGCACTAATACAATTGTCATGTGAAAATTGGAAATTTTCAGGGGTCATTTGTCCTTTTCAAGACATTTAAGTGATTTTCTAACCATTTAATGACCGTAATTCAAATTTGAACTACATCTACATGCAACGCCTAACCAAAACGGTTTGAAAAATCATATATGTGTACTTGTGTGCGAGTTAATTCCATGTGCAGTAAATTAGAAGGTATTTTTAAACATATTGTCTCATGACATGGACACATGCATACATATGCATGGGGTCACATGGCATTTTAATTTGAAAAATAAAAAAATCAGAAAAACATGAAACCTTGGTTGATGTAATTTCATGCCACCAAGATGATGTGTTAAAGAATGGCATGTTTGACGAACGTTTGGACACACACCCCTCACAAACTGGAGCAACTCGCTAGAAGGTTCATGGTTCCGAGAGGGAACAATGCATGTTTCGTGACGAACGGGAGATAGCTTCCTCTGACGGCCTTCAATTTTTTTCCAATATTTAACGTGCACTAATACAACTTTCATGTGAAAATTTGGAAAATTTCAGGGGTCATTTGACCTTTTAAAGACATTTAAGTGATTTTCTAACCATTTAATGACCGTAATTCAAATTTGAACCACATCTAGATGCAACGGCTAACCATAACGGTTTGAAAAATCATATTTTTGTGTACTTGTGTGCGAGTTAATTACATGTGTAGTAAATTAGAAGGAATTTTCAAACATATTGGTCTCAAGGGATGGGCATATGCATGGAGTGCCATGGCATTTTAATTCCAAAAAATAAAAAAATGATCAGAAAAGCATGAAACCTTGCTTGATTTAATGTCATGCCACAAAGATGATGTGGTAAAGAAATTGGCATGTTTGACGAATGTTTGGACACACACACCCCTCACAAACCGGAGCAACTCGCTAGAAGGTTTGTGGTTCCGAGAGGGAACATTGCATGTTTGATGACGAACGGGAGATAGCTTCCTCTTACGGCCTTCAAATTTTTTTCCTACGTTTAACGTGCACTAATACAATTGTCATGTGAAAATTTGGAAATTTTCAGGGGTCATTTGTCCTTTTAAAGACATTTAAGTGATTTTCTAACCATTTAATGACCGTAATTCAAATTTGAACTACATCTACATGCAACGCCTAACCAAAATGGTTTGAAAAATCATATATGTGTACTTATGTGCGAGTTAATTCCATGTGCAGTAAATTAGAAAGAATTTTAAAACATATTGTCTCACAACATGGACACATGCATACGTATGCATGGGATCACATGGCATTTTAATTTGAAAAATAAAAAAATGATCAGAAAAACATGAAACCTTGGTGGATGTAATGTCATGCCACCAAGATGATGTCGTAAAGAATGGCATGTTTGACGAACGTTTGGACACACACCCCTCACAAATCGGAACAACTCGCTAGAAGGTTCATGGTTCCGAGAGGGAACAATGCATGTTTCATGACGAACGGGAGATAGCTTCCTCTTACGGCCTTCAATTTTTTTTCCTATATTTAACATGCACTAATACAACTTTCATGTGAAAAATTGGATAACTTTAGGGGTCATTTGACCATTTAAAGACATTTATGTGATTTTCTAACCATTTAATGATCGTAATTCAAATTTGAACCACATCTACATGCAACGCCTAACCATAACGGTTTGAAAAATCATATTTTTGTGTACTTGTGTGCGAGTTAATTACATGTGTAGTAAATTAGAAGGAATTTTCAAACATATTGGTCTCAAGGCATGGGCACATGCATGGAGTGCCATGGCATTTTAATTCCAAAAAATAAAAAAATGCTAAGAAAAGCATGAAACCTTGCTTGATTTAATGTCATGCCACCAAGATGACGTGGTAATGAAATTGGCATGTTTGACGAACGTTTGGACACACACCCCTCAGAAACCGGAGCAACTCGCTAGAAGGTTCGTGGTTCCGAGAGGGAACAATGCATGTTTGATGACGAACGGGAGATAGCTTCCTCTTACGGCCGTCAAATTTTTTCCTACATTTAATGTGCACTAATACAACTGTCATGTGAAAATTTGGAAAATTTCAGGGGTCATTTGACCTTTTAAAGACATTTAAGTGATTTTCTAACCATTTAATGACCATAATTCAAATTTAAACTACATCTACATGCAACGCCTAACCATAACTGTTTGAAAAATCATATTTTTGTGTACTTGTGTGCGAGTTAATTCCATGTGTAGTAAATTAGAAGAAATTTTCAAACATATGGGCTCAAGGCATGGGCACATGCATGGAGTGCCATGGCATCTTAATTCCAAAAAATAAAAAATGATCAGAAAAACATGAAACCTTGCTTGATTTAATGTCATGCCACCAAGATGTTGTGGTAAAGAAATTGGCATGTTTGACGAACGTTTGGACACACACACCCCTCACAAACCGGAGCAACTCGCTAGAAGGTTCGTGGTTCCGAGAGGGAACATTGCATGTTTGATGTCGAACGGGAGATAGCTTCCTCTTACGGCCTTCAAATTTTTTCCTACGTTTAACGTGCACTAATACAATTGTCATGTGAAAATTGGAAATTTTCAGGGGTCATTTGTCCTTTTAAAGACATTTAAGTGATTTTCTAACCATTTAATGACCGTAATTCAAATTTGAACTACATCTACATGCAACGCCTAACCAAAACGGTTTGAAAAATCATATATGTGTACTTATGTGCGAGTTAATTCCATGTGCAGTAAATTAGAAGGAATTTTAAAACATATTGTCTCACGACATCGACACATGCATACGTATGCATGGGGTCACATGGCATTTTAATTTGAAAAATAAAAAAATGATGAGAAAAACATGAAACCTTGGTTGATGTAATGTCATGCCACCAAGATGATGTGGTAAAGAATGGCATGTTTGACGAACGTTTGGACACACACCCCTCACAAACCGGAGCAACTCGCTAGAAGGTTCATGGTTCCGAGAGGGAACAATGCATGTTTCGTGACGAACGGGAGATAGCTTCCTCGGACGGCCTTCAATTTTTTTTCCTATATTTAACATGCACTAATACAACTTTCATGTGAAAATTTGGAAAATTTCAGGGGTCATTTGACCTTTTAAAGACATTTAAGTGATTTTCTAACCATTTAATGACCGTAATTCAAATTTGAACCACATCTACATGCAACGCCTAACCATAACGGTTTGAAAAATCATATTTTTGTGTACTTGTGTGCGAGTTAATTACATGTGTAGTAAATTAGAAGGAATTTTCAAACATATTGGTCTCAAGGGATGGGCACATGCATGGAGTGCCATGGCATTTTAATTCCAAAAAATAAAAAATGGTCAGAAAAGCATGAAACCTTGCTTGATTTAATGTCATGCCACCAAGATGATGTGGTAATGAAATTGGCATGTTTGACGAAAGTTTGGACACACACCCCTCACAAACCGGAGCAACTCGCTAGAAGGTTCGTGGTTCCGAGAGGGAACAATGCATGTTTCGTGACGAACGGGAGATAGCTTCCTCTGACGTCCTTCAATTTTTTTTCCTATATTTAACATGCACTAATACAACTTTCATGTGTAAATTTGGTAAATTTCAGGGGTCATTTGACCTTTTAAAGACATTTAAGTGATTTTCTAACCATTTAATGACCGTAATTCAAATTTGAACCACATCTACATGCAACGCCTAACCATAACTGTTTGAAAATTCATATATTTGTGTACTTGTGTGCGAGTTAATTCCATGTGCAGTAAATTAGAAGAAATTTTCAAACATATTGGCTCAAGGCATGGGCACATGCATGGAGTGCCATGGCATTTTAATTCCAAAAAATAAAAAATGATTAAAAAAACATGAAACCTTGCTTGATTTAATGTCATGCCACCAAGATGATGTGGTAAAGAAATTGACATGTTTGATGAACGTTTGGACACACACACCCCTCACAAACCGGAGCAACTCGCTAGAAGGTTTGTGGTTCCGAGAGGGAACATTGCATGTTTGATGACGAACGGGAGATAGCTTCCTCTTACGGCCTTTAAATTTTTTCCTACGTTTAACGTGCACTAATACAATTGTCATGTGAAAATTGGAAATTTTCAGGGGTTATTTGTCCTTTTAAAGACATTTAAGTGATTTTCTAACCATTTAATGACCGTAATTCAAATTTGAACTACATCTACATGCAACGCCTAACCAAAACGGTTTGAAAAATCATATATGTGTACTTGTGTGCGAGTTAATTCCATGTGCAGTAAATTAGAAGGAATTTTAAAACATATTGTCTCATGACATGGACACATGCATACGTATGCATGGGGTCACATGGCATTTTAATTTGAAAAATAAAAAAATGATCAGAAAAACATGAAACCTTGGTGGATGTAATGTTATGCCACCAAGATGATGTGGTAATGAAATTGGCATGTTTGACGAACGTTTGGACACACACCCCTCACAAACCGGAGCAACTCGCTAGAAGGTTCATGGTTCCGAGAGGGAACAATGCATGTTTCGTGTTGAACGTGAGATAGCTTCCTCTGACGGCCTTCAATTTTTTTCCTATATTTAACGTCCACTAATACAACTTTCATGTGAAAATTTGGAAAATTTTAGGGGTCATTTGACCTTTTAAAGACATTTAAGTGATTTTCTAACCATTTAATGACCGTAATTCAAATTTGAACCACATGTACATGCAACGCCTAACCATAACAGTTTGAAAAATCATATTTTTGTGAACTTGTGTGCGAGTTAATTACATGTGTAGTAAATTAGAAGGAATTTTCAAACATATTGCTCTCAAGGGATGGGCACATGCATGGAGTGCCATGGCATTTTAATTCCAAAAAATAAAAAAATGATCAGAAAAGCATGAAACCTTGCTTGATTTAATGTCATGCCACCAAGATGATGTGGTAAAGAAATTGGCATGTTTGACGAACGTTTGGACACACACACCCCTCACAAACCGGAGAAACTCGCTAGAAGGTTCATGGTTCCGAGAGGGAACATTGCATGTTTGATGTCGAACGGGAGATAGCTTCCTCTTACGGCCTTCAAATTTTTTCCTACGTTTAACGTGCACTAATACAATTGTCATGTGAAAATTTGGAAATTTTCAAGGGTCATTTGTCTTTTTAAAGACATTTAAGTGATTTTCTAACCATTTAATGACCGTAATTCAAATTTGAACTGCATCTACATGCAACGCCTAACCAAAACGGTTTGAAAAATCATATATGTGTACTTGTGTGCGAGTTAATTCCATGTGCAGTCAATTAGAAGGAAATTTAAAACATATTGTCTCACGACATGGACACATGCATACGTATGCATGGGGTCGCATGGCATTTTAATATGAAAAATAAAAAAATGATCAGAAAAACATGAAACCTTGGTGGATGTAATGTCATGCCACCAAGATGATGTGGTAATGAAATTGGCATGTTTGACGAACGTTTGGACACACACCCCTCACAAACAGGAGCAACTCGCTAGAAGGTTCGTGGTTCCGAGAGGGAACAATGCATGTTTGATGACGAACGGGAGATAGCTTCCTCTTACGGCCGTCAAATTTTTTTCCTACGTTTAATGTGCACTAAAACAACTGTCATGTGAAAATTTGGAAAATTTCGGGGGTCATTTGACCTTTTAAAGACATTTAAGTGATTTTCTAACCATTTAATGACCGTAATTCAAATTTGAACCACATCTACATGCAATGCCTAACCATAACGGATTGAAAAATCATATTTTTGTGAACTTGTGTGCGAGTTAATTACATGTGTAGTAAATTAGAAGGAATTTTCGAACATATTGGTCTCAAGGCATGGGCACATGCATGGAGTGCCATGGCATTTTAATTCCAAAAAATAAAAAAATGATCAGAAAAGCATGAAACCTTGCTTGATTTAGTGTCATGCCACCAAGATGATGTGGTAAAGAAATTGGCATGTTTGACGAACGTTTGGAAACACACCCCTCACAAACCGGAGCAACTCGCTAGAAGGTTCGTGGTTCCGAGAGGGAACAATGCCTGTTTGATGACGAACGGGAGATAGCTTCCTCTTACGGCCGTCAAGTTTTTTCCTACGTTTAATGTGCACTAAAACAACTGTCATGTGAAAATTTGGAAAATTTCAGGGGTCATTTGACCTTTTAAAGATATTTAAGTGATTTTCTTACCATTTAATGACCATAATTCAAATTTGAACGACATCTACATGCAACGCCTAACCATAACAGTTTGAAAAATCATATTTTTGTGTACTTGGGTGCGAGTTAATTCCATGTGCAGTAAATTAGAAGAAATTTTCGAACATATTGGCTCAAGGCATGGGCACATGCATGGAGTGCCATGGCATTTTAATTCCAAAGAATAAAAAAATGATAAGAAAAGCATGAATCCTTGCTTGATTTAATGTCATGCCACCAAGATGATGTGGTAAAGAAATTGGCATGTTTGACGAACGTTTGGACATACACACCCCTCACAAACCGGAGCAACTCGCTAGAAGGTTCGTGGTTCCGAGAGGGAACATTGCATGTTTGATGACGAACGGGAGATAGCTTCCTCTTACGGCCTTCAAATTTTTTCCTACGTTTAACGTGCACTAATACAATTGTCATGTGAAAATTGGAAAATTTCAGGGGTCATTTGTCCTTTTAAAGACATTTAAGTGATTTTCTAACCATTTAATGACCGTAATCCAAATTTGAACTACATCTACATGCAACGCCTAACCAAAACGGTTTGAAAAATCATATATGTGTACTTGTGTGCGAGTTAATTCCATGTGCAGTAAATTAGAAGGAATTTTAAAACATATTGTCTCAGGACATGGACACATGCATACGTATGCATGGGGTCACATGGCATTTTAATTTGAAAAATAAAAAAATGATCAGAAAAACATGAAACATTGGTTGATGTAATGTCATGCCACCAAGATGATGTGGTAAAGAATGGCATGTTTGACGAACGTTTGGACACACACCCCTCACAAAACGGAGCAACTCGCTAGAAGGTTCATGGTTCCGAGAGGGAACAATGCATGTTTCGTGACGAACAGGAGATAGCTTCCTCTGACGGCCTTCACTTTTTTTCCTATATTTAACGTCCACTAATACAACTTTCATGTGAAAATTTGGAAAATTTCAGGGGTCATTTGACCTTTTAAAGGCATTTAAGTGATTTTCTAACCATTTAATGACCATAATTCAAATTTGAACCACATCTACATGCTACGCCTAACCATAACGGTTTGAAAAATCATATTTTTGTGTACTTGCGTGCGAGTTAATTACATGTGTAGTAAATTAGAAGGAATTTTCAAACATATTGGTCTCAAGGGATGGGCATATGCATGGAGTGCCATGGCATTTTAATTCCAAAAAATAAAAAAATGATCAGAAAAGCATGAAACCTTGCTTGATTTAATGTCATGCCACCAAGATGATGTGGTAAAGAAATTGGCATGTTTGACGAACGTTTGGACACACACACCCCTCACAAACCGGAGCAACTCGCTAGAAGTTTCATGGTTCGGAGAGGGAACATTGCATGTTTGATGACGAACGGGAGATAGCTTCCTCTTACGGCCTTCAAATTTTTTCCTACGTTTAACGTGCACTAATACAATTGTCATGTGAAAATTTGGAAATTTTCAAGGGTCATTTGTCCTTTTAAAGACATTTAAGTGACTTTCTAACCATTTAATGACCGTAATTCAAATTTGAACTGCATCTACATTCAACGCCTAACCAAAACGGTTTGAAAAATCATATATGTGTACTTGTGTGCGAGTTAATTCCATGTGCAGTAAATTAGAAGGAATTTTAAAACATATTGTCTCACGACATGGACACATGCATACGTATGCATGGGGTCACATGGCATTTTAATTTGAAAAATAAAAAAATGATCAGAAAAACATGAAACCTTGGTGGATGTAATGTCATGCCACCAAGATGATGTGGTAAAGAATGGCATGTTTGAAGAACGTTTGGACACACACCCCTCACAAACCGGAGCAACTCGGTAGAAGGTTCATGGTTCCGACAGGGAACAATGCATGTTTCATGACGAACGGGAGATAGCTTCCTCTTACGGCTTTCAATTTTTTTCCTATATTTAACGTGCACTAATACAACTTTCATGTGAACATTTGGAAAATTTCAGGGGTCATTTGACCTCTTAAAGACATTTAAGTGATTTTCTAACCATTTAAAGACCGTAATTCAAATTTGAACCACATCTACATGCAATGCCTAACCATAACAGTTTGAAAAATCATATTTTTGTGTACTTGTGTGCGAGTTAATTCCATGTGTAGTAAATTAGAAGGAATTTTCGAACATATTGGTCTCAAGGCATGGGCACATGCATGGAGCGCCATGGCATTTTAATTCCAAAAAATAAAAAAATGATAAGAAAAGCATGAAACCATGCTTGATTTAACTTCATGCCACCAAGATGATGTGGTAAAGAAATTGGCATGTTTGACGAACGTTTGGACACACACCCCTCACAAAATAGAGCAACTCGCTAGAAGGTTCGTGGTTCCGAGAGGGAACATTGCATGTTTGATGACGACGGGAGATAGCTTCCTCTTACGGCCTTCAAATTTTTTCCTACGTTTAACGTGCACTAATACAATTGTCATGTGAAAATTGGAAATTTTCAGGGGTCATTTGTCCTTTTAAAGACATTTAAGTGATTTTCTAACCATTTAATGACCGTAATCCAAATTTGAACTACATCTACTCGCAACGCCTAACCAAAACGGTTTGAAAAATCATATATGTGTACTTGTGTGCGAGTTAATTCCATGTGCAGTAAATTAGAAGGAATTTTAAAACATATTGTCTCACGGCATGGACACATGCATACGTATGCATGGGGTCACATGGCATTTTAATTTGAAAAATAAAAAAATGATCAGAAAAACATGAAACATTGGTTGATGTAATGTCATGCCACCAAGATGATGTGGTAAAGAATGGCATGTTTGACGAACGTTTGGACACACACCCCTCACAAACCGGAGCAACTCACTAGAAGGTTCATGGTTCCGAGAGGGAACAATGCATGTTTCGTGACGAACGGGAGATAGCTTCCTCTGACGGCCTTCAATTTTTTTCCTATATTTAACGTCCACTAATACAACTTTCATGTGAAAATTTGGAAAATTTCAGGGGTCATTTGACCTTTTAAAGACATTTAAGTGATTTTCTAACCATTTAATGACCATAATTCAAATTTGAACCACATCTACATGCTACGCCTAACCATAACGGTTTGAAAAATCATATTTTTCTGTACTTGCGTGCGAGTTAATTACATGTGTAGTAAATTAGAAGGAATTTTCAAACATATTGGTCTCAAGGGATGGGCATATGCATGGAGTGCCATGGCATTTTAATTCCAAAAAATAAAAAAAATGATCAGAAAAGCATGAAACCTTGCTTGATTTAATGTCATGCCACCAAGATGATGTGGTAAAGAAATTGGCATGTTTGACGAACGTTTGGACACACACACCCCTCACAAACCGGAGCAACTCGCTAGAAGGTTCATGGTTCGGAGAGGGAACATTGCATGTTTGATGACGAACGGGAGATAGCTTCCTCTTACGGCCTTCAAATTTTTTCCTACGTTTAACGTGCACTAATACAATTGTCATGTGAAAATTTGGAAATTTTCAAGGGTCATTTGTCCTTTTAAAGACATTTAAGTGACTTTCTAACCATTTAATGACCGTAATTCAAATTTGAACTGCATCTACATTCAACGCCTAACCAAAACGGTTTGAAAAATCATATATGTGTACTTGTGTGCGAGTTAATTCCATGTGCAGTAAATTAGAAGGAATTTTAAAACATATTGTCTCACGACATGGACACATGCATACGTATGCATGGGGTCACATGGCATTTTAATTTGAAAAATAAAAAAATGATCAGAAAAACATGAAACCTTGGTGGATGTAATGTCATGCCACCAAGATGATGTGGTAAAGAATGGCATGTTTGAAGAACGTTTGGACACACACCCCTCACAAACCGGAGCAACTCGGTAGAAGGTTCATGGTTCCGACAGGGAACAATGTATGTTTCATGACGAACGGGAGATAGCTTCCTCTTACGGCTTTCAATTTTTTTCCTATATTTAACGTGCACTAATACAACTTTCATGTGAACATTTGGAAAATTTCAGGGGTCATTTGACCTCTTAAAGACATTTAAGTGATTTTCTAACCATTTAAAGACCGTAATTCAAATTTGAACCACATCTACATGCAATGCCTAACCATAACAGTTTGAAAAATCATATTTTTGTGTACTTGTGTGCGAGTTAATTCCATGTGTAGTAAATTAGAAGGAATTTTCGAACATATTGGTCTCAAGGCATGGGCACATGCATGGAGCGCCATGGCATTTTAATTCCAAAAAATAAAAAAATGATCAGAAAAGCATGAAACCATGCTTGATTTAACTTCATGCCACCAAGATGATGTGGTAAAGAAATTGGCATGTTTG
The DNA here is from genome assembly GCF_018294505.1 of Triticum aestivum. Classification (NCBI taxonomy): domain Eukaryota; kingdom Viridiplantae; phylum Streptophyta; class Magnoliopsida; order Poales; family Poaceae; genus Triticum; species Triticum aestivum. The sequence continues at coordinate 194,213,102 of NC_057799.1, forward strand.
ACGAACGTTTGGACACACACCCCTCACAAAATAGAGCAACTCGCTAGAAGGTTCGTGGTTCCGAGAGGGAACATTGCATGTTTGATGACGACGGGAGATAGCTTCCTCTTACGGCCTTCAAATTTTTTCCTACGTTTAACGTGCACTAATACAATTGTCATGTGAAAATTGGAAATTTTCAGGGGTCATTTGTCCTTTTAAAGACATTTAAGTGATTTTCTAACCATTTAATGACCGTAATCCAAATTTGAACTACATCTACTTGCAACGCCTAACCAAAACGGTTTGAAAAATCATATATGTGTACTTGTGTGCGAGTTAATTCCATGTGCAGTAAATTAGAAGGAATTTTAAAACATATTGTCTCACGGCATGGACACATGCATACGTATGCATGGGGTCACATGGCATTTTAATTTGAAAAATAAAAAAATGATCAGAAAAACATGAAACATTGGTTGATGTAATGTCATGCCACCAAGATGATGTGGTAAAGAATGGCATGTTTGACGAACGTTTGGACACACACCCCTCACAAACCGGAGCAACTCACTAGAAGGTTCATGGTTCCGAGAGGGAACAATGCATGTTTCGTGACGAACGGGAGATAGCTTCCTCTGACGGCCTTCAATTTTTTTCCTATATTTAACGTCCACTAATACAACTTTCATGTGAAAATTTGGAAAATTTCAGGGGTCATTTGACCTTTTAAAGACATTTAAGTGATTTTCTAACCATTTAATGACCATAATTCAAATTTGAACCACATCTACATGCTACGCCTAACCATAACGGTTTGAAAAATCATATTTTTCTGTACTTGCGTGCGAGTTAATTACATGTGTAGTAAATTAGAAGGAATTTTCAAACATATTGGTCTCAAGGGATGGGCATATGCATGGAGTGCCATGGCATTTTAATTCCAAAAAATAAAAAAAATGATCAGAAAAGCATGAAACCTTGCTTGATTTAATGTCATGCCACCAAGATGATGTGGTAAAGAAATTGGCATGTTTGACGAACGTTTGGACACACACACCCCTCACAAACTGGAGCAACTCGCTAGAAGGTTCATGGTTCCGAGAGGGAACATTGCATGTTTGATGACGAACGGGAGATAGCTTCCTCTTACGGTCTTCAAATTTTTTCCTACGTTTAACGTGCACTAATACAATTGTCATGTGAAAATTTGGAAATTTTCAAGGGTCATTTGTCCTTTTAAAGACATTTAAGTGACTTTCTAACCATTTAATGACCGTAATTCAAATTTGAACTGCATCTACATTCAACGCATAACCAAAACGGTTTGAAAAATCATATATGTGTACTTGTGTGCGAGTTAATTCCATGTGCAGTAAATTAGAAGGAATTTTAAAACATATTGTCTCACGACATGGACACATGCATACGTATGCATGGGGTCACATGGCATTTTAATTTGAAAAATAAAAAAATGATTAGAAAAACATGAAACCTTGGTGGATGTAATGTCATGCCACCAAGATGATGTGGTAAAGAATGGCATGTTTGAAGAACGTTTGGACACACACCCCTCACAAACCGGAGCAACTCGCTAGAAGGTTCATGGTTCCGACAGGGAACAATGCATGTTTCATGACGAACGGGAGATAGCTTCCTCTTACGGCTTTCAATTTTTTTCCTATATTTAACGTGCACTAATACAACTTTCATGTGAAAAATTGGAAAATTTCAGGGGTCATTTGACCTCTTAAAGACATTTAAGTGATTTTCTAACCATTTAAAGACCGTAATTCAAATTTGAACCACATCTACATGCAATGCCTAACCATAACGATTTGAAACATCATATTTTTGTGTACTTGTGTGCGAGTTAATTACATGTGTAGTAAATTAGAAGGAATTTTCGAACATATTGCATGTTTGATGACGAACGGGAGACTCTTACGGCCTTCAAATTTTTTCCTACGTTTAACGTGCACTAATACAATTGTCATGTGAAAATTGGAAATTTTCAGGGGTCATTTGTCCTTTTAAAGACATTTAAGTGATTTTCTAACCATTTAATGACCGTAATCCAAATTTGAACTGCATCTACATGCAACGCCTAACCAAAACGGTTTGATAAATCATATATGTGTACTTGTGTGCGAGTTAATTCCATGTGCAGTAAATTAGAAGGAATTTTAACATATTGTCTCGCGACATGGACACATGCATACGTATGCATGGGGTCACATGTCATTTTAATTTGAAAAATAAAAAAATGATCAGAAAAACATGAAACATTGGTTGATGTAATGTCATGCCACCAAGATGATGTGGTAAAGAATGGCATATTTGACGAACGTTTGGACACACACCCCTCACAAACTGGAGCAACTCACTAGAAGGTTCGTGGTTCCGAGAGGGAACAATGCATGTTTCGTGACGAATGGGAGATAGCTTCCTCTGACGGCCTTCAATTTTTTTCCTATATTTAACGTCCACTAATACAACTTTCATGTGAAAATTTGGAAAATTTCAGGGGTCATTTGACCTTTTAAAGACATTTAAGTGATTTTCTAACCATTTAATGACCATAATTCAAATTTGAACCACATCTACATGCAACGCCTAACCATAACGGTTTGAAAAATCATATTTTTGTGTACTTGCGTGCGAGTTAATTACATGTGTAGTAAATTAGAAGGAATTTTCAAACATATTAGTCTCAAGGGATGGGCATATGCATGGAGTGCCATGGCATTTTAATTCCAAAAAATAAAAAATGATCAGAAAAGCATGAAACCTTGCTTGATTTAATGTCATGCCACCAAGATGATGTGGTAAAGAAATTGGCATGTTTGACGAACGTTTGGACACACACACCCCTCACAAACCGGAGCAACTCGCTAGAAGGTTCGTGGTTCCGAGAGGGAACATTGCATGTTTGATGACGAACGGGAGATAGCTTCCTCTTACGGCCTTCAAATTTTTTCCTTCGTTTAACGTGCACTAATACAATTGTCCTGTGAAAAACTGGAAATTTTCAAGGGTCATTTGTCCTTTTAAAGACATTTAAGTGATTTTCTAACCATTTAATGACCGTAATTCAAATTTGAACTGCATCTACATGCAACGCCTAACCAAAACGGTTTGAAAAATCATATATGTGTACTTGTGTGCGAGTTAATTCCATGTGCAGTAAATTAGAAGGAATTTTAAAACAAATTGTCTCACGACATGGACACATGCATACGTATGCATGGGGTCACATGGCATTTTAATTTGAAAAATAAAAAAATGATCAAAAAAACATGAAACCTTGGTGGATGTAATGTCGTGCCACCAAAATGATGTGGTAAAGAATGGCATTTTTGACGAACGTTTGGACACACACCCCTCACAAACCGAAGCAACTCGCTAGAAGGTTCATGGTTCCGAGAGGGAACAATGCATGTTTCATGACGAATGGGAGATAGCTTCCTCTTACGGCCTTCAATTTTTTTCCTATATTTAATGTGCACTAATACAACTTACATGTGAAAAATTGGAAAATTTCAGGGGTCATTTGACCTCTTAAAGACATTTAAGTGATTTTCTAACCATTTAATGACCGTAATTCAAATTTGAACCACATCTACATGCAATGCCTAACCATAACGGTTTGAAAAATCATATTTTTGTTTACTTGTGTGCGAGTTAATTACATGTGTAGTAAATTAGAAGGAATTTTCAAACATATTGGTCTCAAGGCATGGGCACATGCATGGAGTGCCATGGCATTTTAATTCCAAAAAATAAAAAAATGATCAGAAAAGCATGAAACCTTGCTTGATTTAATGTCATGCCACCAAGATGATGTGGTAAAGAAATTGGCATGTTTGACGAACGTTTGGACACACACCCCTCACAAACCGGAGCAACTCGCTAGAAGGTTCGTGGTTCCGAGAGGGAACAATGCGTGTTTGATGACGAACGGGAGATAGCTTCCTCTTACGGCCGTCATATTTTTTCCTACATTTAATGTGCACTAAAACAACTGTCATGTGAAAATTTGGAAAATTTCAGGGGTCATTTGACCTTTTAAAGACATTTAAGTGATTTTCTAACCATTTAATGACCATAATTCAAATTGGAACTACATCCACATGCAACGCCTAACCATAACTGTTTGAAAAATCATATTTTTGTGTACTTGTGTGCGAGTTAATTCCATGTGCAGTAAATTAGAAGAAATTTTCAAACATATTGGCTCAAGGCATGGGCACATGCATGGAGTGCCATGGCATTTTAATTCCAAAAAATAAAAAATGATCAGAAAAACATGAAACCTTGCTTGATTTAATGTTATGCCACCAAGATGATGTGGTAAATAAATTGGCATGTTTGACGAACGTTTGGACACACACACTCCTCACAAACCGGAGCAACTCGCTAGAAGGTTCGTGGTTCCGAGAGGGAACATTGCATGTCTGATGACGAACGGGAGATAGCTTCCTCTTACGGCCTTCAATTTTTTTCGTACGTTTAACGTGCACTAATACAATTGTCATGTGAAAATTGGAAATTTTCAGGGGTCATTTGTCCTTTTAAAGACATTTAAGTGATTTTCTAACCATTTAATGACCGTAATTCAAATTTGAACTACATCTACATGCAACGCCTAACCAAAACGGTTTGAAAAATCATATATGTGTACTTGTGTGCGAGTTAATTCCATGTGCAGTAAATTAGAAAGAATTTTAAAACATATTGTCTCACGACATGGACACATGCATACGTATGCATGGGGTCACATGGCATTTTAATTTGAAAAATAAAAAAATGATCAGAAAAACATGAAACCTTGGTTGATGTAATGTCATGCCACCAAGATGATGTGGTAAAGAATGGCATGTTTGACGAACGTTTGGACACACACCCCTCACAAACCGGAGCAACTCGCTAGAAGGTTCATGGTTCCGAGAGGGAACAATGCATGTTTCGTGACGAACGGGAGATAGCTTACTCGGACGGCCTTCAATTTTTTTTCCTATATTTAACGTGCACTAATACAACTTTCATGTGAAAATTTGGAAAATTTCAGGGGTCATTTGAGCTTTTAAAGACATTTAAGTGATTTTCTAACCATTTAATGACCGTAATTGAAATTTGAATCACATCTACATGCAACGCCTAACCATAACGGTTTGAAAAATCATATTTTTGTGTACTTGTGTGCGAGTTAATTACATCATCGGTCAGCTTGAGCCGGGCAAGCGATGTCAATGTAGAGCCTGATGATGAGGATGAACCTCCGGCCAGACCGTTAGTGAAGCGGGGTACTTTAACCATACCTCATTCTTTTCTTATTACTGAAGTAATTCTCAGACATGTGCACGTCCTCGCAGGTTAACGCCTGGTGTTTCTCAATCGTCCTCCTCCTCGGGGGACCTTCTTCCAGAGATGATGGAGAGTGACACGCCTTCTCCGGCCTCCTCGCCCAATAGGGCGGATAATCTTGAGGTGTCGTCCCGAAGGGCCCCTCCCGACCGGCAAGTAGCACAGGAAACAAGGAAGGAGTTACCCGAAGGTGGTGTCTCTGTCACTCTGGGTTCGGGGGTCAAGGATGGTGGCCCTGAACTGTCTGGCTTACAACTGGAGATGATTCTGGAGGCAGGTAAGCGGATTCCTTTAAAGGAATGTCGTGCTCCGGCAAAGGTGTCCGAAGACCCAGGAGTGCCGGAGATGCTGACGGACATGCTACGATAGGCGTCCATTTCAGAGGAGCACCGTGCCTTAATGGCTACAGTGGTTGAAAAGGTTCTCTCCGCGAAGAGCGGGTTGAATGAGGCCTTCATGAGCCTTCTAAGGGGGTTTTGAGGTTTGTGATGTATCTTTGTCAATGGAATATTATCGACCGAATGCACCTGTTGTATATGCAGTAGCCCCTAGACTCGGATTGCCTTCCAAAAGAAGCGATCGGAGGATAGAAAAGACACGCTTAGGTATTGACCTTGGTTTAACTTGGAATGCAGACTGTCTCGCTTCCTGCGGCTACCCGTGGTACGGAAGTGGCCGAACTGCAGCAAAAGCTGGATACTGCGGAGGATGACATTGCATTGATCAACAGGTGTCTTGACGACTCGCAAGGTATGTTTTATGGGCATTCCTTACACCAATGTGCTTGTAATTTAAGCCTGACTCTGAAAAGAGTTTTATATGGAATATGCATGAATGCAGATGGTGCTGCCGCCGTGGAAGCCCTTCGGGCGGAGCTAGCCCGGGCCAAGGAGCAGGCCCGGTTTAGTAATGTGGCCGCCGAAAAGGCATCGGCTGAGTTGAAGGCCGAACAAGCCGCGCGGCGCCAGGACAAGGAGGCCATGTCCACCATGGTGCGCGAGTTAGAAAATGCAGCTGGCCACTGTAAACTTCTTGAGAAGGAAAGTGAAGACAAAACGGCTGAACTTGACAAGGCCTTACGAGAGGCGAGAGAGGCGCGGTCTGAATCTAGAGCAGCCCGTGAAGAAATCCGGCAAGCTGGGGATATTGTGGTTGGCAAGCCCTTTTTGCTACACGCTAAGTTCGGCGATCCGAACTATGCTCGGCTTAACCAAGTATGGAGTTCTCCGGACAATTTTTTAGACTTGCCGAAGAGTTCTTCCGATGCGGCGCAGTTTTATCAGGCACAAGAGGGGTGTGCAACGGAGAAGCTTTTCTGGTCGCAATTCGGCCCGTCGAAGCGCCCTCTATTGCTGAATTAACAGATGCCCGAGTGGGACGAGCTGCATAGGATGTCCGGCGCTGCCATGAAGAACGTCGTAGTCCATTTGTGGCCGACTGAACCTGTTCCGAGTAGTTACTTCGGCCTGGTGCAGCGGCTTGCTGACGCGATGCTGCCTATCGACGCTATGAAGCGGTCGGCGTGCATTGAAGGTGCACGGATGGCCTTCGCCCGAGCCAAGACATTCTGGGGGAAGATGAAGGCCATCAATATTGTGACGAAGAGTCCACCCGAAGGCAAGGACCGTCTGGAACCGGAGCATTATTTTGGAGACGTCCTAGAGGCCGCCCGCTTGATAGAGGGTCAGTGCTCAAAAGGCATAATATTCGAGTGATGTGTACAAGGGTTGTAACAGACAACTTTATAGTTAATCTATTTTTTGCTCGAAAGCTTGTATTCCTCCTGTGCGGCCATTTTAATGTAATTTGAAAGTTTTCCAGTCGTCGGCTTCATCCCCCTCGTAGGAAATACGGGGGTGTTCGGAAAAGCATTGAATCACTCTTTATCCAGTGTCTTGGTCCATAAAGGAGGTGATAATGCGGCGAACCAGGCAATCGGACTATAGGGCGTTAACACTTTCACTTAGCCATAGGAGTTTTATGGTGGGGCTACGACATAGCCCCTAGTATGTATGCGGCGTATCGTAATATTGTGCCTTACATGTTTTGATCTGAAAAAGACCCTTCGTGTGACACGAAGAATCGCTAAAGATTCGAATAAGTCGTCAAGTGGTTGACCAGCTCTGGCCGCATCATGACAGTCAGTTTTCGGCTTTCTCTACTGAGGTGCTCATCCGGTCAAAGCCAGGGCACAATCGCAGTAGTTATCCCTTTACTACCCTAGCCGATAGAGCGGAACGTAGGGTGGCAAACACAGGAGCCGGGCAACCCAACTATTGACCAAAGACAATGATTCGGAGCTGATGCATATAAGGCCAAACTTGCGACGCTGAAGTACGCTATAGAGCTGTTCAGGCTTTTATTGGTGACTCATTTGTTCCCAAACCAAGCCCCTGGCCGGTTATGCCGAGGTGCGTCTTCTAACACCGTCGTTGCGGCCGTACTCATTGTAAAAAGAGTATAGAAGATTAGTTCGGATGAAGTTTACTGGGAGTGGAGCAATAAGCCAATGATAAATTCATATATAAAAAGGAAATATCCACAACCCCGCCATTTGACATGCTCAGGGTCAGGAACGGAGGAAAAAAGGCATAGTACAGGCTCAAAATAAAGAGTGCGGTCTACAAAAACTATTTTGGACCTCCTGCCACACGTCTGCGCCGCCCGTCCTCTGGGAGGGGAGTCCTTATCTGAAGTAACCCCTTAGGCGAGTGTGCGGATCCGAACTCCGACAGAGTCCGTTGTATATGCAGTCCTATCGGTCACCTGTTTATAATAAAGAAAAGTAAAGAAAAATGGATAAAAACCGTTACGGGAATGCTTGCAGGGTTGTCCGTATTGTGCTTCCGCCGATGCCCATGGTATCTTGAGCGCGTAGTGTTGTACGCATGGTGTAAATCCTGCCATCATAGTGGGTGGGTGGCAGAAGCCGAATTGCTATTTCCGCTCTGGAAGTGGTCGAACGTCGGACGGAAACTGCTTCTGGCTCCCGGTGTTCGGCTGGCGAGCCTTGCCGTCGTCTTTATCGCTTGGTGGCCTTCTCCCCTTGTATTCGGTATTAAGCTTGCCTGCCTGCTTGAAGACCCAACAGTTTCTGTTGGTGTAATTAGCTGGCGTATCGGGGTGGCCGTGAATCTGAAAAGGTCAGTCCAATATCCTGTCAAGGGCGGATTGTCCGTCCTGTTTGGCCTTAAATGGCTTCTTTCGTTGACCGGGTTTCGGATTGTGAAATCCGGCGTTGACCGCTATGTCACGCAATCTTTCGTTATTGCTGCGACTGTTATGCTCGTTTAGTCGTGGCGTGCCATTGCCGTCTCGGATTTCGGAAGTGCCCGGGTCGCTGGCGTTGTTCCTTTTGCGAGCGAGCCAGTTGTCTTCTCCCGCACAAAAGCGAGTCATTAGAGCGGTAAGGGCTGTCATGGATTTAGGTCCTTCCTGGCCGTGGTGACGTGCTAGCCATTCATCCCAGACGCTATGTTTGAAGGCCGCTAGGGCTTCCGCGTCCGGACAGTCGACAATTTGGTTCTTTTTGCCTAAGAACCTAGTCCAGAGTTCCCTGGCTGACTCGTCGGGCTGTTGGACAATATGACTTAAGTCATCGGCATCTGGTGGCTGGACATATGTTTCTTGGAAGTTGTCACGAAAGGTGTCTTCCAGATCTTCCCAGCTGCCAATAGATTTTTCTGGCAAACTGTTTAGCCAGTACCGTGCTGGCCCCTTAAGCTTGAGAGGCAGGTATTTAATGGCATGAAGGTCGTCTTCGCGAGCCAAGTGGATATGGAGGAGGAAGTCCTCAATCCATACTGCGGGATCTGTTGTTCCATCATATGATTCGATGTTGATGGGTTTAAACCTGTCTGGGAATTCATGCTCCATTACCTCGTTGGTGAAGCAAAGAGGGTGTGCGGCTCCTCTATGTTGGGCCAGACTGTGAAGCACATCAGGCGGACTCCGCTGACGGTTTTCGGATCGAGTGTGCTCGGGTCTGTTGTGTCCGAATAGATAACCGTTATTACTGGTCGGGGCATGTCTCCGCGATCTGTGTGTCGATTTTGTGTGTCCGGTTCTACCCTCTGGGTCTTGTTGGATGTCGCGAGTGTTCCCCTGAGCCTCTTTATTCTTGCTTGGACGGCCGGATGGGTTGGTATGGTGCTCTGCTGGGGCTGCTGCTTTGCCCGGACAGAACTGTGGTCGGCCTACCGGCTTATTCGATGGTGGTGTGGGCTCCAATGCCCTGCCATCGTATTGAGGGAGCCACCTACTATTGTGGTGGCTTTTGTCTGGGACACTAAGGCCATATTCTTCGGCGGCCAGGACCTCGATCCATCTATCGTTGAGCAAATCTTGGCTCACTTGAAGCTACAGTTGCTTCCTCCTTAGGCTCCTTGCAGTGGCTATGAGCCGGCGTTTAAAGCGCTCCTGTTCTAGAGGTTCCTCAGGCACGATGAATTCCTCGTTGCCAAGGCTCTCTTCTTCCTCGGAGAGTGGAAGATAATTACTATCCTCCGAGTCTCCGTATGTGGCCTGTTCATCAGGGCTATCCTGCCCGCTTTCCTGGTCCTCCTGTTCAAATCCTGTCACAACAGGGTCTTCGTTGTCCGGAGTACTATCACGTCCGATGCTAATATTGTTTTCCCTTGAGTGACGTGACTGAGAGTGGTGCCAGGGGCGCTGGTGTTCGGACTGTGTACCAGGAGGCTTATCTTCGACTGGATCCTCCTTGTCATCGTCGAGATTGTCATTGGGTGTGTCCACCATACACACGTCATACCAGGAAGTGGTCGCCCCATGTCCGGATAGTAAGCTCTGGTTTTGCCCCTCATCGTCGTCCAAACCGTTGATGTCTTCGGAGCAGGGGTCAGGCGTGTTGGTTGGTTCTTTGACGGTGGCTATGAAGTGGGTGGCGGGTGGGAAGCAAAATTCTCCATCATCTGCTGTAAGGTCGAACCGAACATAGTTCGGCGACGAGCCGTCTACTAGGGATAGGTTTTTTAGTGAGTTTAGTAGGTCGCCCATGGGCGAGTGTTGGAAGATATCCGTGGCGCTGAACTTGAAGATCGATAGCCGATCAAGTTCGGTATCCGCGGGCTCGCAGGGTTCGGAACTCGAATCGGAGACTAGTCCGGGGTTCCGTTGATGCAAGTATCGTACGAAGTGGAATCTGCATGCGGCTCCACCGCTGCCGAGTTGGTAACCCCCATGATGGGGTTGAGTTTCCCATCTTCGGACGACTTGATCTGCTCCGGATCTAAGGCCAGAGTTGTTACAGGAGCTGTCTCCTGGATGCAGCCCGATGACAGGTTTAAGCCATGTTTATTGGGGCGAAGGGGAACGGTTGCCGTAGTCTCGAATCCGTCGAAAATCAAGTCTCCACGGATGTCCGCGACGTAGTTCAGGCTTCCGAATCTGACCTGATGGCTAGGGGCGTAGCTATCGATCTGCTCCAGATGGCCTAGCGAGTTGGCCCGCAGTACGAAGCCGCCGAATACAAAGATTTGTCCGGGGAGGAAGGTTTCTCCCTGGATCACGTCATTACTGACGATCGAAGGGGCCATCGAATCCTTTTGTGGACGGCACAGCGGATCTCGGGTAGGGGGTCCCGAACTGTGCGTCTAGGATCGATGGTAACAGGAGTCGGGGGACACGATGTTTACCCAGGTTCGGGCCCTCTCTATGGAGGTAATACCCTACTTCCTGCTTGATTGATCTTGATGAATATGAGTATTACAAGAGTTGATCTACCACGAGATCGTAATGGCTAAACCCTCGAAGTCTAGCCTATGAGTATATGGTAATGAATCTGTCCTATCCGGACTATGCCCTCCGGTTTATATAGACACCGGAGGGATCTAGGGTTACATGGAGTCGGTTACATAGGAGGGAATCTTCATAGTCGGTCGCCTAGCTTGCCTTCCACGCCAAGGAGAGTCCAACCCGGACACGGGTATAGTCTTCGGTCTTCGTGTCTTCACAGCCCATCAGTCCGGCCCATGGATAACAGGCCGGACACCCGAGGACCCCTTAGTCCAGGACTCCCTCAGCCCCCCCCCCCCGAGGACGGTCACTCGATTAGCAGTGACGAGGACCCCTACGCGCCGTCTGACAAGGTTGTGCCGGACCCCCCAACTTTGGATTGGTTTTGGGGCCAGTGCAATCTTTGTCTGTGGAAGTCGCTGCCGCCGGCTGAGAAAGCCAGGCAAGTGGCTTTCAAGAAGGAGATGGCGGAGGAGGAAGCCACGTACCAGGCGGCCTTTGAAGCCCGTGATGCCACCTGGAAAAAAGAGGCGGCGGAGCTTTGGGGGCGGGCGCGTCGTCGTGCCGAGTAGGTGTACGAAGACGGGTACTTCGAGAGGAAGGTCATAGGCGCAGGGCGCCTCGTCGCTGCGTGGAGGTGGGCCGATAAGCTCCAGCGTGCCACCAACGAGGAGCTCCAGTGGGCGCCCAACGAAATGGCAAGATCGGCCGCGCGCGTCCGCCAGCAAGAGGCAGATCGGTACGTCAAGCGCTGCGAGGCGCAGGAGTCAGAGTACTGCCTCCGCACTGGGAAGACGCTGCGCACCAGGGAGCTGCTGACGAGGGGTTGCCGGAATACTGGCCTCGGGAGGGATTATTAGTTTTAGTATTGTTCTTTTTCAATTTTATGCATTGTACCTAGTAGTTAAGTATCATCACGTATATGTGATGATATTATATATATAAATATATAAATATATATATATATATATATTCTAAGATAAACTAATGAACAATTAATATATATTATGAATTCCATTTTCTATCTGTTTTTGTATACTAATTTGAATCTAGCTGTTATCATCCACATATACAGAATGGAAAGTGTATATACACACATTGAAACAGAACATATAAGAATGGAAAACAGAGTACACACATTCAAACAGAGCAATACTATGATTGCTGTGAATACATAGTTATCCACGTTGAAACGACTTCTCAAAATAAAACGCGTCCATGAGACCATGACCAGCAACCCTTGCCTAGGGTAGCTCTTGGCTCTGCCTGAACTCGTGCAGGCGTTCGTCCAAGCGGTCGACACGATCGCGGTACATCTGGAGCACGATCTTGAGCTCCAAGTTGGCTGTTTCATCGGAGATCACCAGCTCGAGGATGCGACGGCCGTGTTCCTCTACTGCGCCCAGGTGGACACCTAGGCCAAGGAGGCGGTCGAGCCTACGGACCAGCACGTTGGCATCCAGTGGGCCGCGGACAAGGCGAACGGCGCGGCGGGCGTCCGGTACAAGTACGGCGCGGCCGGCCTCTGGTGCAAGTACGGCGCTGAGGGCCTCTGCCCACTCCTGGCGAGGAATGGGGGTACTGACGGGACATGTACCCAGCTGCGATGCCGTGTCGACAGCAGGCAAGCACCGATGGATCCGCTCTTTGCTGTGCGGCGCGCTGCGCCTCTCTCTCTGTAGCGCTCCAACAGTCTCGCCGTGCGGCGAGCCGCAGCCTATCGGCGCGTACGCGCCTAGCTTACTCTGCGGCGCGCCATCGATCATGTTGTGCGGCGAGCTGCAGCCTGTCGGTGCTGACATGCCTATCTTGATCTGCGGCGCTCAAGCGCCATGCGCCAAAGGTCTGCTCAACCCTGGCGATACGCACATCATGGCGTTGTCCATCGCGTTGCCGGGGAGCGCCTCGGCCTCGACGGGCCATGGCGCCTGCTCCTTTTCCTCATCGACGAGGTTGATGGCAGAGGCGGCGCTTTGGTGGGTTGGCATGTTTGGAAAAGGTGGATGTGCTACAGGCTGCGCTTGTCGCCTTCGTGCCTCGCGCGCCCCCTATGCGCAATATAGTAGGGTGGCGGGAAACAGGTGAGGAAATGGCGGGAAACGGTGGCGTGATATGTTCATTTTGCATCATGCTTTATATCGATATTTATTGCATTATGGGCTGTTATTACACATTATGTCACAATACTTATGCCTATTCTCTCTTATGTTACAAGGTTTACATGAAGAGGGAGAATGCCGGCAGCTAGGATTCTGGGCTGGAAAAGGAGAAAATATTAGAGACCTATTCTGCACAACACCAAAAGTCATGAAACTTCACGGAGGCACGTTTTGGAATATATATAAAATACCGGAGAAACAATCAACCAGAGGGGGCCCCCACCCTGGTCACGAGGGTGGGGGCGCGCCCTACCCCCCTGGGCGCGCCCCCTGCCTCGTGGGCCCCTTGGCAGGCCTCCAGTGCCCATCTTCTGCTATATGAAGTCTTTCACCCTGGAAAAAATCATAAGCAAGCTTTCGAGACGAAACACCGCCGCCACGAGGCGGAACCTTGGCGGAACCAATCTAGGCTCCGGCAGAGTTGTTCTGCCGGGGAAACATCCCTCCGGGAGGGGGAAATCATCACCATCGTCATCACCATCGATCCTCTCATCGGGAGGGGGTCAATCTCCATCAACATCTACACCAGCACCATCTCCTCTAAAACCCTAGTTCATCTCTTGTATCCAATCTTTGTCCCAAAGCCTCAGATTGGTACATGTGGGTTGCTATTAGTGTAGATTACTCCTTGTAGTTGATGCTAGTTGGTTTATTTGGTGGAATATCATATGTTCAGATCCTTTATGCATATTAATACCCCTCTGATTATGAACATGAATATGATTTGTGAGTAGTTATGGTTGTTCCTGAGGACATGGGAGAAGTCTTGCTATCAGTAGTCATGTGAATTTGGTATTCGTTCAATATTTTGATGAGATGTATGTTGTCTTTCCTCTAGTGGTGTTATGCGAACGTCGACTACATGACACTTCACCATTGTTTGGGCCTAGATGAAGGCATTGGGAAGTAACAAGTAGATGATGGGTCGCTAGAGTGACAGAAGCCTAAACCCTAGTTTATGCGTTGCTTCGTAAGGGGCTGATTTGGATCCATATGTTTCATGCTATGGTTAGGTTTACCTTAATACTTCTTTTGTAGTTGTGGATGCTTGCAATAGGGGTTAATCATAAGTGGGATGCTTGTCCAATTAAGGGCAGTACCCAAGCACCGGTCCACCCACATACCAAATTATCAAAGTAATGAACACGGATCATATGAGCGTGATGAAAACTAGCTTGACGATAATTCCCATGTGTCCTTAGGAGCGTTTTCCTTCATATAAGAGTTTGTCCAGGCTTGTCCTTTGCTACAAAAAGGATTGGGCCATCTTTCTTCACCTTATTTACTTACATTACTTGTCACCCACTACAAATTACCTTATCACAAAACTATCTGTTACCGATAATTTCAGTGCTTGCAGAGAATACCTTACTGAAAACCGCTTGTCATTTCCTTCTGCTCCTCGTTGGGTTCGACACTCTTACTTATCAAAAGGACTATGATAGATCCCCTATACTTGTGGGTCATCAAGACTCTTTTCTGGCGCCGTTTCCGCGGAGTGAAGCGCCTTTGGTAGTTGGAATTTGGTAAGGAAATTTTTTTATAGTGTGCTGAAATTTACTGTCACTTTTTACTATGGAACATAATCCTTTGAGGGGCTTGTTCGGGGTATCTTCACCCTGACCAGTAGAGCAAAGAGTTGCTCCTCAACCTACTGAACCTACTGAAAATGTTTACTTTGAAATTCCTTTGGGTATGATAGAGAAACTGCTAGCTAATCCTTTTACATGAGATGGAACATTGCATCCCGATTTGCACCTAATCTATGTGGATGAAGTTTGTGGATTATTTAAGCTTGCAGGTATGCCCGAGGATGTTATCAAGAAGAAAGTCTTCCCTTTATATTTGAAGGGAAAGGCATTGACATGGTTTAGGCAATGTGATGATATGGGATCATGGAACTACAACCGATTGAAATTGGAATTTCATCAGAAGTTTTATCCTATGCATCTTGTTCATCGTGATCGTAATTATATATATAATTTTTGGCCTCACGAAGGAGAAAGCATCGCTCAAGCTTGGGGGAGGCTTAAGTCAATGTTATATTCATGCCCCAATCATGGGCTCTCAAGAGAAATTAGTATTCAAAAATTTTATGCTCGGCTTTCTCTCAATAATCGCTCCATGCTCGATACTTCTTGTACTGGTTCTTTTATGATGAAGACTATTGAATTTAAATGAGATTTATTGGAAAGAACTAAATCCAACTCTGAAGATTGGGATCTCGACGAAGTTAAGGAGTCATGTATAACACCCAAGTTTGATTGTGTTAAATCTTTTATGTATACCGATGTTTTCCGTGAATTTAGCACTAAATATGGACTTGACTCTGAGATAGTAGCTTCTTTCTGTGAATCCTTTGCTACTCATGTTGATCTCCCTAAGGAGAAGTGGTTTAAATATCATCCTCCCATTGAACTAAAAGTAGTTGAACCTATTAAACTTGGAGAAAAGACTATCACTTATAATGTTGATCCTATTGTTCCTACCGCTTATATTGACAAACCACCTTTCCTTGTTAGAATAAAGGATCATGCTAAAGCTTCAACTGTGGTTCATAAGAGTAATACTAGAACACCCACACCCCCTGAGCAAATTAAAGTTGAACCTAGTATTGCTATGGTTAAAGATCTCTTAGCCAATAATATTGATGGGCATGTTATTTATTTCTGTAATGAAGCTGCTAGAATTGCTAGACCCGATACTAAGGGTAAACATAGACCTGTTGTTGGCATGCCTATTATTTCTGTTAAAATAGGAGATCATTGTTATCATGGCTTATGTGATATGGGTGCTAGTGCAATACCTCATTCCTTATACAAAGAAATTATGCATGATATTGCACCTGTTGAGATAGAAGAAATTGATGTTATAATTAAGCTTGCCAATAGAGATACTATCTCACCAATTGGGATTATTAGAGATGTTGAAGTCTTGTGTGGGAAGGTTAAATATCCTACAGATTTTCTTGTTCTTCGTTCCCCACAAGATGACTTTTGTCCCATTATATTTGGTAGACCCTTCTTGAATACTGTTAATGCTAAGATAGACTGCAAAAAGGATATTGTTACTGTTGGTTTAGGGGATATGTCTCGTGATTTTAATTTTGCTAAATTTCATAGACAACCCCATGATAAAGAATTGTGTAGTAAAGATGAAATTATTGGTCTTGCTTCTATTGCCGTGCCTCCTAATGATCCTTTAGAACAATATTTGCTAGACCATGAAAATGATATGTTTATGAATGAAAGAAGGGAAATAGATGAAGTATTCTTTAAACAAGGACCTATCTTGAAACACAACTTGCCTGTTGAAATTCTAGGGGATCCTCCTCCACCGAAGGGTGATCCCGTGTTTGAACTTAAACCATTACCTGATACTCTTAAATATGTTTATCTTGATGAAAAGAAGATATATCCTGTTATTATTAGTGCTAACCTTTCAGAGCAGGAAGAAGATAAGTTATTGAAGACTCTCAAGAAGCACCATGCTGCTATTGGATATACCCTTGACGATCTTAAGGGCATTAGTCCCACTCTATGCCAACACAAAATAAAAATTGGAGAAAGACGCTAAACTAGTTGTTGATCACCAACGGCGGTTAAATCCTAAGATGAAAGAAGTGGTAAGAAAAGTGATAGTCAGTGGGTAAGTCCTGTCCATTGTGTCCCTGAGAAGGGAGGTGTTACTGCTGTTCCTAATGATAAAGATGAATTGATCCCACAAAGAACTGTTACAGGTTATAGAATGGTAATTGATTTCTGCAAACTAAATAAAGCTACTAAAAAGGATCATTACCCTTTACCCTTTATTGATCAAATGCTAGAAAGATTATCCAAACATACACATTTTTGCTTTCTAGATGGTTATTCTGGTTTCTCTCAAATACCTGTGTCAAAAGAGGATCAAGAAAAGACCACTTTACTTGCCCTTTCGGTACCTTTGCTTATAGACGTATGCCTTTTGGTTTATGCAATGCACCTGCTACCTTTCAAAGATGTATGACTGCTATATTCTCTGACTTTTGTGAAAAGATTGTTGAGGTTTTCATGGATGATTTCTCCGTATATGGAACTTCTTTTGATGATTGCTTAAGCAACCTTGATCGAGTTTTGCAGAGGTGTGAAGAAACTAATCTTGTCTTGAATTGGGAGAAGTGCCACTTTATGGTTAATGAAGGTATTGTCCTGGGGCATAAAATTTCTGAAAGAGGTATTGAAGTTGATAAAGCTAAAGTTGATGCTATTGAAAAGATGACGTGTCCTAAGGACATAAAAGGTATAAGAAGTTTCCTTGGTCATGCCGGTTTTTATAGGAGGTTCATTAAAGACTTCTCAAAAATTTCTAGGCCTCTGACTAATCTCTAACAAAAAGATGTTCCTTTTGTCTTTGATGATGATTGTGTAGAAGCATTTGAAATACTTAAGAAAGCTTTGATTTCCGCACCTATTGTTCCGCCACCTGATTGGAATTTACCCTTTGAAATTATGTGTGATGCTAGTGATTATCCTGTAGGTGCTGTTCTAGGACAAAGAGTTGATAAGAAATTAAATGTTATCCAATATGCTTCTAAAACTCTAGACAGTGCCCAAAGAAATTATGCTACTACTGAAATAGAATTTTTAGCAATGGTATTTTCTTGTGATAAGTTCAGACATTATTTTGTTGATTCTAAAGTAACTGTTCACACTGATCATGCTGCTATTAAATATCTTATGGAAAATAAATATGTTAAACCTAGACTTATTAGATTGGTTCTCTTGCTACAAGAATTTGATTTGCATATTATTGATAGAAAGGGAGCTGAGAACCCCGTTGCAGACAACTTGTCTAGGTTAGAGAATGTTCATGATGACCCACTACCTATTGATGATAGCTTTCCTGATGAACAATTAGCTGTCATAAATGCTTCTTGTATTGCTCCATGGTATGCTCATTATGCTAATTATATTGTTGCTAAATTTGTACCACCTAGTTTCACATACCAGCAAAAGAAAAAGTTTTTCTATGATTTAAGACATTACTTCTGGGATGACCCACACCTTTATAAACAAGGAGTAGATGGTGTTATTAGACGTTGTGTACCTAAGCATGAACAGGAACAGATCCTACGCAAGTGTCACTCTGAGGCTTATGGAGGACACCACGCTGGAGATAGAACTGCACATAAGGTATTGCAATCCGGTTTTTATTGGTCTACTCTCTTCAAAGATGCCCGTAAGTTTGTATTGTCTTGTGATGAATGTCAAAGAATTGGTAATATTAGTAGACGTCAAGAAATGCCTATGAACTATTCACTTGTTATCGAACCATTTGATGTTTGGGTCTTTGATTATATGGGACCTTTTCCTTCCTCTAATGGGAATACACATATTTTAGTTGCTGTTGATTATGTTACTAAGTGGGTAGAAGCTATTCCAACTAGTAGTGCTGATCATAACACCTCTATTAAGACGCTTAAGGAAGTTATTTTACCGAGGTTTCGAGTCCCTAGATACTTAATGACTGATGGTGGTTCACATTTTATTCATGGAGCTTTTCGTAAAATGCTTGCTAAGTATGATGTCAACCATAGAATTGCATCTCCATGTCACTCGCAGTCTAGTGGTCAAGTAGAACTTAGTAATAGAGAGCTCAAATTAATTGTGCAAAAGACTGTTAATAGATCTAGGAAGAATTGGTCCAAGAAACTTGATGATGCATTGTGGTCCTATAGAACTGCATATAAAAATCCTATGGGTATGTCTCCGTATAAAATGGTTTATGGAAAAGCATGTCACTTACCTCTCAAACTAGAACATAAGGCATATTGGGCCATTAAAGAGCTCAATTATGATTTCAAACTTGCCGGTGAGAAGAGATTATTTGACATTAGCTCACTTGATGAATGGAGAACTCAGGCCTATGAGAATGCCAAGGTGTTTAAAGAAAAAGTTAAAAGATGGCGTGACAAAATGATACAATAGCGTGAGTTTAATGTAGGTGATTATGTTTTGCTATACAACTCTCATTTAAGATTTTTTTGCAGGAAAACTTCCCTCTAAATGGGAAGGCCCTTACGTTATCGAGGAGGTCTATAATTCCGGTGCCATAAAAATCAACAACTTCGAAGGCACAAATGCGAAGGTGGTGAATGGTCAAAGAATCAAACATTATATCTCAGGTAACCCAATAAATGTTGAAATTAATGTTATTGAAACCGTAACCCCGGAGGATTACATAAGGGACACTTTCCAGAATGTTTCAGACTCCGAAAAGGAATAGGTATGTGGTACGGTAAGTAAACCGACTCCAAAACAGTTCTAATAGCAATTTTCTCCGTTTTGGAATATTCAAGAAAATAGGAAAATAATAAGTAGTCCGGGAAGGACACGAGGCGTCCACGAGGGTGGAGGGCGCGCCCTACCCCCCTGGGCGCGCCCCCCTACCTCGTGGGCACCTCGTGTGCCTTCCGGACTTCGTTTTCTTGCACGATACTTCTTTTGGTCGGTAAAAATTCATTATATAATCTCCTGAAGGTTTTGACCACCGTACCACGCAAATATCCTCTGTTTTTGTTTCGAGCTATTTTTGCCGCAGATTAGAGCAAGATGTCTTCTCAAGAGTCAGTCGGGGAGAGTCGGGTGTCTCATCCGACACCGGGACCAGGAGCAAACAGTGATGCTAACCACTTTGGGCCTTCAACAGAGGAAGAGATTGAGGCTGACTTGAAAAGGATAGATGCCATGGAGGAGGATCAAGAAGTTACTTCTCATTTCCGAGCCGGATTCACGATGGGGGAACTGCAGAGCTCAGCTATTCCAAACTCGGTCATCCCTTTCAACGTTAGATTTCTTTCTTATGAAAATATGAAAAAGAGTGTTACTTGTTCTCCCGCAGCTATGCAACATCCTTGGGTGAAAGGAGCTTTAGCCGTCATAGGTAAGCTCCGTAAGGAAATAATGGACCTCAAGCAGCAAGTCAATAAGCTCGAGGAAGAGAATCGTATCCTGAGGGGCATCATCGCTAAGAATATCAAATCATCACCTCTGAAGAAGAAGACGTGAACACATGGGTATGGGCACTCCCCTTGGCAACTGCCAAGCTTGGGGGAGGTGCCCCGGTATCGTATCACCATCACACTCCTATCTTTAACATTTTTCTTAGTTCGATCCTTTTGGTAATATCTTGATCTAGTAGAATAAAGTTTTAGCATGATCTAGTCTTGAGTTTTGCTTTATGATCCTTCTATGTAATCGAGTCCGTGAGCTATATATAATAAAGATTAGTGTTGAGTCAAGGGCTTGGTTATCTTACTATGATCTTGAAATAGAAGAGAAAGAATAAAAAGAATTAAAGAGATCATATTGATCTTATGATGAGTAATGACTTCACATATAAAAGAGTATGATGAATAAAAGTTGTAAAGAAAGAGAGGTTTTCACATATAAATATACTATCTTGGACATCTTTTATGATTGTGAGCACTCATTAAAATATGACATGCTAAAAAGTTGATGTTGGACAAGGAAGACAACATAATGGGTTATGTTTTCTGATATCCGAAATAAAGTATATTGTCATGGATCATCCAACATGTTCAGCTTGCCTTTCCCTCTCATGCTAGCCAAATTCTTTGCACCAAGTAGAGATACTACGTGTGCTTCCAAATATCCTTAAACCCAGTTTTTCCATGAGAGTCCACCATATCTACCTATGGATTGAGTAAGATCCTTCAAGTAAGTTGTCATTGTTGCATGCAATAAAAATTGCTCTTTAAATATGTATGATTTATTACTGTGGAGAAAATAAGCTTTATACGATCTTGTGATGTAGAAGCAATAAAAGCGACGGACTGCATTATAAAGGTCCATATCACAAGTGACAATATAAAGTGACGTTCTTTTGCATTAAGATTTCATGCATCCAACCATAAAAGCATATGACAACCTCTGCTTCCCTCTACGAAGGGCCTATCTTTTACTTTTGTCCTATACCTTATGCAAGAGTCATGGTGATCTTCACCTTTCCTTTTTATATTTTATCCTTTGGCAAGCACATTGTGTTGGAAAGAACCTGATATATATATATATATATATATATATATATATATATATATATATATATATATATATATATATATATATATATATATATATATCCAATTGGATGTAAGTTAGCATGAACTATTATTGTTGACATTACCCTTGAGGTAAAAGGTTGGGAGGCAACACTATAAGCCCCTATATTACTCTGTGTCCGATTAAAACTCCATAACCATAAGTATTGTGTGAGTGTTAACAATTGTGAAAGACTAAATGATAGTTGAGTATGTGGACTTGCTGAAAAGCTCTTATATTGACTCTTTCCTATGTTATGATAAATTGCAATTGCCTCAATGACCGAGATCATAGTTTGTTAGTTTTCAATGAAGTTTCTGATTCATACTACATTGTGAATAGATTGTTACTTTAGAATAAGAAATCATATGACAATATATGTTGCTGTTATAAGAATGATCATGATGCCCTCATGTCCATATTTTATTTTATCGACACCTCTACCTCTAAACATGTGGACATTTTTTCTTTATTGGCTTCCGCTTGAGGACAAGCGAGGTCTAAGCTTGGGGAGTTGATACGTCCATTTTGCATCATGCTTTTATATCGACATTTATTGCATTATGGGCTATTATTACAGATTATATCACAATACTTATGCCGATTCTCTCTTATTTTACAAGGTTTACATGAAGAGGGAGAAAGCTGGTAGCTGGAAAAGGAGGAAATATTAGAGACCTATTCTGCACAACTCCAAAAGTCCTGAAACTTCACAGAGGAACGTTTTGGAATATATAAAAAATACTGGAGAAAAAATCATCCAGAGGGGGCCCACACCCTGGTCACATGGGTGGGGGCGCGCCCTACCCCCCTGGGCACGCCCCCCTGCCTCGTGGGCCCCCTGGCAGGCCTCCGGTGCCCATCTTCGGCTATATGAAGTCTTTCACACTGAAAAAAATCATAAGCAAGCTTTCGGGACGAAACACCGCCGCCACGAGGCGGAACCGATCTAGGGCTCCGGCAGAGCTGTTCAGCCGGGGAAACATCCCTCCGGGAGGGGGAAATCATCACCATCGTCATCACCATCGATCCTCTCATCGGGAGGGGGTCAATCTCCATCAACATCTTCACCAGCACCATCTCCTCTAAAACCCTAGTTCATCTCTTGTATCCAATCTTTGTCCCAAAGCCTCAGATTGGTACCTGTGGGTTGCTAGTAGTGTTGATTACTCCTTGTAGTTGATGCTAGTTGGTTTATTTGGTGGAAGATCATATGTTCAGATCATTTATGCATATTAAGACCCCTCTGATTATGAACATGACACTACTAGGGAAAACACTAGTAGTAGCGCGGGTTTTGAGGCTATCAGCAGCGCGGGTAGCCGCGCTACTTGTAAGGTGCTACAGCTAACTGTTAGTAGTAGCGCGGTCTGTACTCGCGCTACTACTATGGACTGTATCAGCAGCGCGTTTCCAGAACGCGCAACTATTAAGTAGCTGTAGCAATTTCCTGGCCCCGTGCTAGTGCTATATGTTTCATCATTTCCCCCCGACTTCCTACCACGTTTCAGCTTCAATAAACAGTAATTTCCAGATACTAGGTACTACTGGATATCAATTTCATAAAGCATTATAGGTACTAGGTAGTACTCCCTCGGTTCCAAATTACTCGTCATGGTTTTAGTTCAAATTTGGGACGACGATCGACGACAATTATCTACATAAGATGATGAAGATAATAATTTCATATATACTCAACATGCATCCTCAATCAGTACAAGGTGATATCGACGACGACCATCATATGTAGTTCTAGATAATATCGACGACGATCATCATATGTAGTTCTACATGATATCGACGACGATCATCATATGTAGTTCTAGATGATATAGCCACACACACACATATGTAGTTCTAGATGATATCGACGACGATCATCATCCTCAAACCTGGGCGGTGGGTGTTCCTGATAGTAATTAGGATGGCCTGTCCAACACGAAGATTCTTGCCAACGAGGAATCTCTTCCACCCAACCGAGTTTAAGTGTGTGCGACCGTCTGTGTCCATGCGGTAAGTACAGGTGGTGACGGAGCCCCTTGCGGTAAGGCGTAGTCCAGCTGAGCCTTCTTCATCAGGCTTGATACCACAACTCACAGATAGGTTCTTTGGCAATTTCTGAATAAGAAAACATATCAATTAATAAATAGCCTCGCACATCCTCAAACATATCATCAGATTCACTAAGCATATCATCGAATAATTTGCATTTGTAAGTATAACAATAAAGCATATATATATATCATCAAATTACTACAGGTAGTACGTATAACATACCATTTCATGCCGATCGACCATGGTACTTGTCAGGCGGGTAACGAATGGCACCCCGACAAAGTCATCACGTGGCGGAATTATGTCCCATAGGTTGCACACCTCCTCCTCGCTCAGCCTCATTCTTTGAGCTATGATGGCTTCATGAAGTGGGTTCTCATCATCTTCATCGAGTGGATCCTCATTATCTTCATCATCTTCGTCATCTTCCACCAGGTTGAGATAAATGACAGCCAGCTTGGGTCTTTCTGCTCTGAAGGAGAAGCTGGTCAACTCACCACCAGTAAGACACATGTGGGCAAGGAAACGGGCCCATCCATCTCCTCCAATCTGCGACATATTGCGTCCTTTCTCGACCTCCATAGTGTACGACCCCCCAGGAGCCTCAAATGTCACAGTGTCTCCTGTCAGCTTGTTGAATTTCAACCTAACATTGCATGGGACGATCTGTGTAAAAAAAGCAAAATGAGAAAATGCAGTAATGCCAACACTAAAAATAAAATAGTTGTTACATTTCATCTAATTTCTTACCACCGCATGACGAAAACTCGGCTGGAAGTAGATGCCGAACAGCTTGCCAGTTGCAAGGCTGCTGGCGCACCTTGACTTGCACAGTCGACATAGTGGTGGTGGTGGTGGCACCATTTTCCTAAAGCAATATGAGCAAAGGATTAACGATTCACTTCACAGGAAAGAAAAACAGTAGCATGTGATATTTTTGGTTCTTCCGCGAGAAGCAATTTTATGGACAAAGCATTTCGGTGGCACCTATTGCCGAAAAAACTTTTCACAAATATCTACCAAATAAGGGTACCACCTACCAACACATTTCATCTCATTTGGCCCCTATTGCCTAAGATAATTGATTAAAAAAACAAGTGGCAAATTTAACTAAATTGGCACCTACATTTTGCCAAAAAATAACTTATTACAAAAAAACAAAAGCATCTACCTATCCATGTACAGAAAAAAAAATATGGTGCATACTAAATCAACTAAATCAACTAGCCTACTAAATCCACTAGCATACTAAATCAACTAAATCAAAATGTTCTAAATCAACTAAATCAACTAGCCTACTAAATCAACTAACTCAAGATGTTCTAAATCAACTAAATCAACTACATACTAAATCAACTAAATCAAGATGTTCTAAATCAACTAAATCCACTACATACTAAATCAACTAAATCAAAATGTTCTAAATCAACTAAATCAACTAGCCTACTAAATCAAAATGTAGCAGGGGGGAGGGGTTGTGGATGGAGGAGGGAGGAGGGAGAAGGAGGGGTGACTCGAGGAGGGAGAAGAGAGTAGGACGGAGGAGGAAGACGAAGCGAGGAGGGGCCAGCCGGCGGCGAGTGGAGGGAGGACGGAGGAGGAAGGCGGAGCAAGGAGGGGCCGGCCAGCGGCGACTAGAGGGAGGACGGAGGAGGAGGCCGGTACCGAGTCCAGTGAGGAGGAGGAGGTGGCGGCGGCGCAGATCGGAGGAGGGGCGACGGGGGAGGACCGGTGTGGGGGGTTGAGGGGGAGATCGAGTGAGTGTGAGTGTGAGTGGATCGGATAGGGCGGAGAGTGGGGGAGATGAAATGGCTTAGCAATAGCACGCTATAGCAAAAGGCGCTACTGCTAAACGACCTAGCAGTAGCGCCCTTCACACAGAGCGCGCTACAGCTATGTGTCAGCATGTAAAAATAGACATCAAAAATACATTGATCATCAATGATCTTTTTGTGTACAATCTGATTTGTCAATATGAGTCCTCGCTAGTTTAGGAACTGGTGAAGACTCATATTGCGGCCACAAATTCTACACATAGAGTTCAATGAAGACCAAGTGGTTGTGAAAGTTTGAGAAGTAACATATTTAAGGTGCTACAAACTCTCTTCACGAAGCGAGGTGGGACTAATTTTTTTAGTAAACTTAGCAGTAGCGGTTATTTTGTAAATGCGCTACTACTATGTTCCCTAGCAGTAGCGCTCTTCATACTAGCGTGCTGCTGCTAGAACTAGGCTCGCGGCGGCGTCGTGGCAATTATGGCAGTAGCGCGTCTTAGAGTGGGCGCAATACTGATACATTTATTTCAGCAGCGAGGTTTGTGCGCGCGCGCTACTGCTAGTTAGCAGCAGCGCCTTATTTTAAAGTGCACTGCTGGTAAGACTCTGTGTATAGGATTTTCCCTAGTAGTGTGAATATGATTTGTGAGTAGTTACTTTTGTTCCTGAGGACATGGGAGAAGTCTTGCTATCAGTAGTCATGTGAATTTGGTATTCATTCGATATTTTGATGAGATGTATGTTGTCTTTCCTCTAGTGGTCTTATGTGAACGTCGATTACATGACACTTCACCATTGTTTGGGCCTAGAGGAAGGCATTGGGAAGTAACAAGTAGATGATGGGTTGCTAGAGTGACAGAAGCTTAAACCCTAGTTTATGCGTTGCTTCGTAAGGGGCTGATTTGGATCCATATGTTTCATGCTATGGTTAGGTTTACCTTAATACTTCTTTTGTAGTTGCGGATGCTTGCAATAGGGGTTAATCATAAGTGGGATGCTTGTCCAAGGAAGGGCAGTACCCAAGCACCGGTCCACCCACATACCAAATTATCAAAGTAACGAAGGCGAATCATATGAGCGTGATGAAAACTAGCTTGACGATAATTCCCATGTGTCCTCGGGAGCGTTTTCCTTCATATAAGAGTTTGTCCAGGCTTGTCCTTTGCTACAAAAAGGATTGGGCCATCTTGCTGCACCTTATTTACTTTCATTACTTGTCACCCGCTACAAATTACCTTATCACAAAACTATCTGTTACCGATAATTTCAGTGCTTGCAGAGAATACCTTACTGAAAACCACTTGTCATTTCCTTCTGCTCCTCGTTGGGTTTGACACTCTTACTTATCGAAAGGACTACGATAGATCCCCTATACGTGTGGTTCATCATGGTGTGTTCATAAAAGGTCATCAATTAGTGGAAACTTAGCATAGAAGGAACATCGAGCTACCACAAGAAGTAGATGATGATCAGATGAACACGGACCACACTAGGGAACCCGTCGGTGATGTTTTCATCAATCCCAAACGGTTGAATACTAGCAAGCATTTTCCCACAACACACACGGCCTATTCCATCACAAACAGGTCGGATGGATCAACTGTATGCCAAGTATCGCACATTGTCAAAAAGTAATGCGGTAGACCTTCTGTATTAAAAAATAAAAAAATAAAAAACAAGGACCTCGAGGTTAAATTAGCTGAGGGAATGGGTCATTTCGGTCATTTGAACGAAATGACCCATCCTATCAGTTAATTTAAAATCAACACAACTTCCCATCCAGTCACCCATCTGATGGCTACTCCAGCCTGAGCACACTTAACTTCATAGTTTTCTTACATGAGCTACTGGTGGAACAGCTAGTCCTTGCTGATAGGAATGCCTCTTCGCATCCTTATGGCGTATCCGGATGACCGCCCGTCCCACAATGGACAATAGATGTTGTCTAGACAGAGCATATCACATACGTCTTATTAGAAGCAATCGTCTGTGTTATTATCGGTCTTCGCACACATTTCTGATTACAGACCTGTTTGCCGCGTATCACACACATCTTGTTATATTGAACCGTTTCTGTTCTCTTGCCTAATCACAAATAGTTCATCCAAGTCTAACGTATGCTATACATCGCACACACCTTAATCGTGCTGACCGTTTCTTTTGTGTTGCCTAACCACAAACAGTTCATCCGAGTGAACTGTATGTTGTACATCGCACACACCTTCATCTGGATGCCCGTTTCTTTTGTTCCTCCTCATCGCCAACAGTTAATTGAGCTGAACTGTATGCCCTGCATCGCACACGCAACTAAAATATGAACCGTGTTCAATGCATCCTCCATCGCCAACATTTTGCACCTTTTTTGACGGTTATTTTACACCACCGTTTGCGATTATGGCATCGCACACAGTTTCGTCGAAGGGTCTCTGATCGTAGTGTCGCGTTAGCAGCAACCTGCAGTAGTGGGGGGTCCTTCCCACACGATCCAAAAACCGTCGGGGATATGCCTCCTGGACACGCTTGGCAAAATGAGGTCTTGTGCTACCGGCGAGCCATCAAATACGGATATACGTACAGTAGTGCTAAAAATACAATTATACAGGTGAAATCATCTCCGGTCGTAAGTACATCTCACACAGTCAGTCCCCGCTAAACGTTTCTGTTCGTATATACATCCCACATAGTCGCTCCAAGGAAAACATTTCCGTTCGCAGGTACATCACACACAATTTTACCCATTAAATCGTTTGTGATAGCGTTGCCATTGCACTGGATATTAACAATTTTATCATTTGTGTTATTGAATGCATCACACACTGTACATAGAAGAAACTATGTGGCGAAGGTTGTCCATCACACATAGTTTTTATGTGGTAAACGTTTGCGCAAGGCGGCCTAACGCAAACAGTTTTCAAGAGGATGTCGTGTGTGATTGTTCATTGATCCAACACGATTTATTACTAGAAACAGTGTGCGTTGACTGAGGTCATCTCCCATGGTGTTTTCTCAATAACCGTTTGCAATAGAAAAACCCAATTACCAGGCTAATTGACCATAGCAGGCTAATTGCCCTATTATTAATAATATATTTATAAATCTAATTGACATTCATATTAAGCACACAATATATTTCATTTCCATATTAAGGAAGCAGGATTTCGTAATTGAAATACATCATATAGCTTCAGCACTCAGCTGCCCCATTACACAACTGCACCAGCACCAAGTTTCACCTGCAATGTCTAGAACCTTTCGAAATTAGCATCATAGAAGGTACATAGACAGATGCATCTCATTTGGAAAACTGCTGAAGCGGAAGGCGAATATTGAGCCTTCATTGATGTTGAAGGTCTTTGCAACTTTAGGCCAGTGCATGTGGATGATTGACCGTCCATCCTTCGTCCTCTTAGGAACACTTCAATATTGAACCGTGGGTGTTGTATGAAAACCTTCCTCGCCTCCTAACCATGCAGGTGGTTTGACAGGAAATAATCACTGAACTGCTTTGGAAAGGCCTCAAAACAAGGATGTGCGTAAATATCTTCTCTATATTGGAAATGGGGCAAAGGAATAAAAAAGGCAGGTATAATAGTTAGTACCATCTTGTAGTGAACTGATGTCTTCTTCATTGTGCAGACAAAGATCTTGATATTTTTTCTCGCTAATTTCTTTATCCTAACAATGTTTCTGAGTTTCTTGACTTGATTAATATTCATGGACAACTCATTTCCCCATATGCAAAAGGGTCGAACTGTGGGTCAAAACCTCTGACAGCAGGACCCACATGTGCAAGACCAAATTGTTAAAAACCTAAATATTAGAATGGTTCCTGCAATTGCACAATAATGTGCTATTAGACGGACCATGCATGTGCTAACCTCGATTGTAAACCTCAGTGCTTCCTATTGTTTCCCTGAAACACATGTAAGGTAGTTAGTCACCAGGTTAAGTGAGGGTTCGCATGCTATTAGTAAAATATGTTGATGAAAAATAAGCACATTGCAGATTCATCGGATTAATTCAGGCCACATGGAGAACCCATTTATCTAAACCAAGCATGATTAAGAACTAGGAAATATAGCACTTGTATATGTTTCTCATGTATTAAGTGCAGCGAAATTTGATTTATTCCTCACATGCACAACAATACAAAATTCTACCCACGACAATTGGACATCGCATTGCAGAATTGAACAAAGCAGTTAACTAAACACCACAACAAATGAACCAAACATTAACTGAGCACCACATTGCACAATATAACATACTCCTAATAGAAGATCAGACAGTTAACCAAACCAAGCATGCTTAACAACTTGGAAATATAGCAATTGTATTTGTTTCTCATGTATTTAGTACAGCCAAATTCAATTTATTTCTCACATGGTATACAATAACAGAATGCACCCACAACAATTGAACATCGCATTGCAGAATTGAACCAAACAGTTAACTAAACACCACAACAAATGAACCAAACGTTAACTGAGCACCACATTGCACAATATAACATACTCCTAATAGAAGATCAGACAGTTAACCAAACCAAGCATGCTTAACAACTTGGAAATATAGCAATTGTATTTGTTTCTCATGTATTTAGTACAGCCAAATTCGATTTACTTCTCACATGGTATACAATAACAGAATGCACCCACAACAATTGAACATCGCATTGCAGAATTGAACCAAACAGTTAACTAAACACCACAACAAATGAACCAAACGTTAACTGAGCACCACATTGCACAATGTATAACATACTAGAAGATCAGACAATTAACCAAACCAAGCATGCTTGACAACTTTGAAATATAGCAATTGTATTCGTTTCTCATGTATTTTGTAAAGATAAATTTGATTTATTTCTCACATGGAGGACAATACAAAATTGCAGCCTGAAGAATTGAACATCACATTTGCAGAATTGAACCAAACAGTTAACTGAAGACGACAACTAATTAACCAAACAGTTAATCAGTGAGCACCACATTGCACAACATATAGAACATATACACGAGAGTAACAGATTGCGTGGTAAAATTAGATAGCACAATTCACTAGAATTTGTTATGAAAAGGCAGGAGCAGCACACGCAACGAGTAAACCGAGCATGCTTAACCGGCATAGCTAGCAAATGGCAAGGTGCTCCTCCAAGATCTGGGGGTCGGCACGAATGGCAGCCATCGTGACCTCATCCGCACATGCAGCCGCGATTTGCTTCTCTGCTGCCAAATGCTCCTTCAGCTCCTGCCTATACTGCGTTCTCCATGGCTTAGGGCGGCGCTTATTTGGTGGAGAGGTCGGTGATTTGGGTGGAAGGTGTTGTGCCGGCGGTCAGGGCATGTGGGATGTGGAAGGAGGAGGAGGAGGATGGGGGTCGGGTGTGCGTTACCTGCCTGGATAGACGAGGACGAGCAGCGTGAAGGAGGGTCGCCGGTGAGGAGGCGGCGCTGCAAGCATGGAGTGAAGGTTTCAACTTGGAAAGGAAGGCGGAAACAGGGGAAATGTGGGTTTTGGTAAGGGGGGCAGGAAGGTAGATATTTCTACGGAAGCCATTTTTTTGAATCGGTTTAGTGAAAAACTGATGCGCAAAGTGTCATCAGACACGGTCCTTATTCAGAACTGTGTACGATATGTGAACATCACAAACAATTCAGATAGCTTAACCCGTGTGTGATGAGTTTGAACGTGAAAAATTTGGGTTCGAATTTCCCTGGTTACAGTGCTCATCCACGTCATTGCATAATTTGGGTACACAAAGGAGACTACAGCACACCCACACTTCTTAATCGAGCAAGTTCCGCAATTAAACAGAGCTAGCTGACCTAAAC
The DNA here is from genome assembly GCF_018294505.1 of Triticum aestivum. NCBI lineage: Eukaryota > Viridiplantae > Streptophyta > Magnoliopsida > Poales > Poaceae > Triticum > Triticum aestivum. The sequence goes on from NC_057799.1 coordinate 194,244,124, forward strand.
ATTACTCTAACAAATTCAAGATTGACGCTCTTAATTAAACAAAACAAAGAGTACTACTACGGCTAGTGCTCGTCGATCTCCGCCGCCTCCACCATGTGCAGCTCTCGCCCGACGGTCTCCTAGGGAAGGGGCTCCATGGCATCCATCGCACCATACTCGGCAAGCATCTCGCCATCCACGTCCGCCAACTCTTTGGAAAAGGCCGCCACGAGCTGGGCGTGGGCGGCCATGATTTGGGCTTGGACGGGCTCCATCGTGGCAAGATACGCGGCGGAGGAACCGACGGCTGCTCGAATGCTCTCGGTGATTGCTAGCTCTTCGGTCGTGGGTTGCCGACCGTTGTCGAAGAAGCTTCGTTCGATTTGTGCGGTGACCGCCACAACCTGGGTGTGGGCGGCCTCGACATGGTCGTGGGCGGCCTCCATTAGGGCTAAGGCCGCCGCTGCGGAACGAACAGCTGTTGTGCCGCTCTCGCCAGTTGCTATCCCCGAGGCAGATGTTGATGCCGCCACCTGAGAAGCAACAGCGGCTGTTTGGGCTGCCTTGGCCGCCCGGTCACAGATTGCGGCCGCGCTCATGCACCTTGTTAGCACGCGCATGGCGGCTGCGGCCGCGTTCTCGCCGGAGTGGGCCGCCGAAGTTGCCCTCACGACGCGAGTCCACGTCCCCATCTTTCACCGGTGACAATGGAACAGTGAAATGATATTTGGGGAGCGAGCTAGAGTGCTTGACACGCTGGTTGTGGACTGTAGCCGATGCACCTTCTCGCGTAAGCCATAGGCGTACTATACACCAACGGTGCTCCAAGATATTTTGTACTACATCTCACACGGTTGGTGATAATAAACTGTGTGTAATCTACTTGATTTTAATTACATAATGGGGTCACAGCGGCAATGGAGGGTGTTTGAATTGCTAGAACTTTTATCTGCAGTGAACATGCAACTATATGTGTGTCGTAAAAAAATTGGAATTATTGAGGGTTCATTTGGACATTTTATACATTAAATTGGTTTTGTAGCCATTTCAGGTGCACAATTCAAAATTAAACTACGTGCACATGCTCCGGTGCACCAACATGGGTTGTAAAATCATATATGTGTCCATGGGTTTATGCTTATGTCCGGTGCAAGAAATGGGGATGAATTTAGAACACCACGGCACCGTGGCTCTCCGGCAAACTTTGAGGTACTTGCTTTTTTAATTCTAGTAAATCTGAAACCCGTCCGAAATTCATGAACCTTGGCATGCTATCATGGAATGGCATCAACATGCTAGGGTAAAAAATATTGTCCCATTTGGGACAGGTTATGGTATAAGCTGCTCACAAACCAGAGCTTCTCACAAGAAGCATCATGGTTCCGTTAGGGAAACGTGTCACCTTTGTTGACAAAACGATAATCGTCGCCTCTTCTTGCTTTCAATTTTTTCCTGGTGTCAATATAGAACAACAGGAGTGTCGTGTTAAATTTTGGAATTTTTCGGGGATCGTTTGGACATTTTTATACGTTAACTGAGTTTTCTAGGCATTTATGTGCATAATTCAAAATTGAACTACATGCACATGCTCTATTCCATAAAAAAAGGGTTGCAAAACCAAATGTGTGTCCTTGGTTGCAAGCTTAGGTCACATGCAAGAAATGAGAATGAATGTCAAACACCTTTACACAGTCGCTCGGCCGGTAACATTGAGATACATGGTTTTAAAATTCTAGTAAATCAAAAACTCGTCTAAAATTCATGAAACTTGACGTGATATCATGGAACGGCATCGACGTGCCGTGGTAAAAATATTATCCCATTTGGGGCAGGTTTGGGTATAAGCTTCTCGCAAACCAGAGCTTCTCTCACAACAAGCCTGATGGTTTCGGTAGGGAACGTGCCACCTTGGGGGACGAAACGATATATGTTGCCTCTACTTACTTTAATTTTGTTCTCGTGTCCACATAGAACAACAGTAGTGTTGTGTCAATTTTTTGGGATTTTTCGGGGTTCGCTTGGACATTTTGATACATTAACTGGGTTTCTATGCATTTATGTGCATAATTCAAATTTGAACTACATGCACATGCTCCAGTGCATATAAATGGGTTCAAAATTGAAATGTGTGTCATTGGTTGCATGCTTAAGTCCCATGCAAGAAATGAGAATGAATGTCAAAACCTTGCAGCCGTCGCTCGGACGCTAACATTGAGATACATGGTTTTTAAATTCTAGTAAATTGAAAACGCGTCTAAAATTTATGAAACTTGACATGCTAGCATGGAACGGAATAAACATTCCGTGTTAAAAATATTGTTCCATCTGGGGCAGGTTGGAGTATATAAGCTTCTCACAAACCAGAGCTTCTCACAACAAGCCTCATGGTTACAGTAGGGAACGTTTCACCTTTCTGGATGAAACGATATCCGTTGCCTCTTCCTGATTTCAATTTTTTTCTAGTGTCAACATAGAACAACATGAGTGTTGTGTTAATTTTGGGAAATTTTCAGGGTTCGTTTGGACATTTTATACATTAACTGAGTTTTTAATGCATTTATGTGCATAATTCAAATTTGAACTACAGGCACATGCTCTAATGCATATAAATTGGTTGAAAATTCAAATATGTGTCATTGGTTGCATGCTTAGGTCCCATGCAAGAAATGGGAATGAATTTCAAACACCCTGCCGCCGTCACTCGGCCGCAAACATTGAGATACATGGTTTTTAAATTCTAGTAAATCCAAAACTCGTCTGAAGTTCATGAAACTTGACAAGCTATCATGGAGCGCATCAACATGTCGTGGTAAAAAAATTGTCCCATTTGGGGCAGGTTTGGGTATAAGGTTCTCGCAAAACAGAGATTCTCACAACAAGCCTGATGGTTTCGGTAGGGAACATGGGGACGAAACGATATCTATTGCCTCTTCTTGCTTTTAAAATTTTTCTAGTGTCAAAGTAGAACGACAGGAGTGTTGTGTCAATTTTTTGGATTTTTCAGGGTTCGCTTGGACATTTTTATACATTAACTGGGTCTTCTAGGCATTTTATGTGCATAATTCAAATTTGAACTACATGCACATGCTCAAGTGCAGAAAATGGGTTGACATATGAAATGTGTGTCCTTGGGTGCATGCTTAGGTCCCATGCAAAAAAAGAATTTCAAACACCAGGGCAGTGTTGATTGTCGGCAAAATGTTGAAATACTTTATTTTTAAATTCTAGTAAATCCAAAACTCGTGTGAAATTCATGAAACTTGACATGCCATCATGGAATGGCACTCGACATGTTGTGGTATTTTTCGTGTCCATTTTGAGAGAAGGCGCACTCGAATAATAGCCAACAAAGGCATTTTGGAAAAATAGCCGCCACTTTAATATCTCAAACATTTGTATAATTTAAATCATGTGCGCTCTGTTAACCATTCACGTGACGCCATGTGTCTTGGTTTTAATCTATAGGAGGTGTCGTGCAGACAACTGCTTGACTGAACGTGAGACGTGCGAGCGTAGTCCGGTGTGCAGGCTGACCGAGAGGCATGGAAGCTATCCTCCAATGCGCATACTCACCTAGAACCGTGCGAGGTGTACGCTGCGCAGGCTCACTGGGAAGCGAGCCCGTTGACTTCCATGGCCGTCCGCCTTGCTCGCATCTTCTCCATTAATGGCGCCTAAGCCGCTGTTTAATACGAGCAGCCTTACTATTCGCCTCCCATTCCCCTCCATCCCGCAGACCTCCACCAACGCCATGGCGCAGAAGGATCATATGCCATGAGTATTCAAGTTTGGTGAAGTCGACTCCGAGCTGAAGGAGATAGAAAATAAGGAGGAATGGGGCCTCATGGACATGGCCTTGAACGAGCTAGTCGCGGTGGTTGATGCCCCCGCGCCCGTCCCAGCTCCCATCCCCGCTCCCGCGCCAGCGACCATCCCCGTAGCATTGAAGGGCTGGTCACCGACCACTATCGCAGAGCTGGAAGCCGCAGGCATCAGTGAGGTCTCCGCAGACCCGCGCGAGCTCATGTACTTACCAGCGCCAACACCCATGCCCGTGCGTGCCCCTCCACCCACCGCGGCGCCGGTCCCCGTGCGTTTGTCTGCACCCACCATGCCCGTGCCCGTGTGCGCGCCCCCCTCAGCGGCATGGGGCACCGTCAGTTGTCGTCCTCCCGCGCCCTGCCCGTCGATCGCGCGGCGACATGATGTTTGATTTCCAAGTGAAGAACATTATGTGATGCCTTGAAGACTTCAACAACGGCGTCCCGGAGGACGACAACGACAAAGCTGGCGCGGCACGCCGCCTCCGCCGCCGCCGAAAATAGTTTTTTTGGGTTTAATACTGTATCTCGATCATATGAATATAAATTCGCAGTGTGATTGAATGAAAGATATGGTTTGAACGAACTTGTGTTTTTCTCTCTTAATGTACAGACTTATCAAACGATTTTATTTTCAAAAAACGTCAATTGTTTTTAAATATAAAACACTCATCGCAAACGTTTTAGTTAGAACACATCTATGCAAACCGACAGCTTCCCCAGGAAGCCAAGGGAAAATGTGCCGAGCAGGATTTGTGCAGCTCTTGATGGCAAACGTTTTAGATAGAACACCCGTATGCAAAGTGAGAGCTATGTTCTTCCCCCTTAAGTCAAGGGAAAATTGGCAGCGCAGGATTTGTGCATCTCTTGAACGCAAATGGTTCAGATTGAATAGGGTATGCAAAGCTAGACTTCGGTGCTAAGCCAAGAGAAAATGTGTCGAGCGGGATTTGTACATCCCTTCAACGCAAACGGTTGTTTTGGATGACCCGTGTGCAACCACATACAAACAATTTGGTAAGATTTGCATCTTTCATATTGGGTATATTGCCAATTGTTAAACTGGAAAGATTGACATTTGTTGATCTAGTAACGTTGCCATTTGTCAACCTTGTAACACTGCGATTTGTCAAAATATGCAGCTAAAAATCACTAGCACTATCTAATGTTTGCAACTAAAATTCAGTAATTAAGCATAGATTTCATTCATTGATTAAGCAGTCGTTCTTTATACAAATAGTTCAACTTGGCAGCTGAACCGACCAAACCTTTCCCCAATTGTTGCCAACCACGTACTGAAATAGCTAGTTCAACTATATATACTAGCTAATTTTAAGTATGGTGTACAGTTTCACCACATCTATAGTCAGATGAACTGAACAAAATAGCCCCTGAATGCTACTACTACGGAGGGGCTTTGTACTACTTTCGGCAGCCTCTCCTCTGTCGAGTGCGCTCAGTAAGAGACAGGGCAGGAGGAGCCTACCGGCGAGCTGGACAACTGCAATACGGTGCCTGCCGCTGCTGCACCTTCAGCGACGCTCACCTCGAACGCCCACTACCGCTCCAGACGACCCCTCTCGGAGTAGTGGTTCTCCTCGTAGATCTCCTGATTCCTCGTCTCTGCGGTGGTGTGTGCTACGGCCACGGCGGCGGTAAGGCTCTTTGCATGCTCGACGAGGCGCTCCTCCTCCTCCCGCAGGAACTCAGTCTAGTGCGCAAGGTCGCTGATGCACGTGCGGGCCTCCACCTCCGCCTCCCGCCTTCGGGCGGCGGTGGCGGAGCGGGTGATGACCCTAGCGGTCGACGGTGGGCTGGCGGCTACGGCGGCCGATGATGGGGTGGCGGCCACGACCACCACCTCCTGCCTTCGGGTCGTGACAGCGGAGCGGGTGATGGCCACGGTGGCCAACAGTAGGATGGCGGCCACGACGGCCACCTCCCACCTTTGGACCGCGGCGGCGGAGCGGGCGATGGCCCTGGCTTTCAACGGTGGTGTGGCGGCCACGGCGGCAGACGGTGGGGTGGCGGCAATGGCAGCCGGCAACAGCTGCCGAGGGGCAGCGGCGGTGGAGCATGTGGTGGGTGTTCCGCGCACACACAACAAGGACGCCACGCGCACTACACTAAGCCAGGGACTGCGTCGCCGCCGCGGTGTAGCCTCCCAGCTGGAGCGGTCCTCTGATGAAGGCGGAGTGGCTGAGCGACGACGTCGGACCGGTGCCATTGTCGATTGTGGGAGAAGCAGACGAGATAAGCTACAGGAGGGAGGGGAAAATGCGACGCAGGACTCAACCGGCCGTGAGGGTTTATATAGCAGGCCGGTAAGCATTGGGACTTTGGGGGATTTCACCGAGTCGGGCGGGAAGCTTGCGCGGGAACCTGCGAGGTTGCGTAGGAACAGGCTCACCGACGATTCATTGGCGCCACTTCGAGCCACCATTTGGCCAAAAGAACGCCCCCACATGCTGCGCAAGATTGCGCTCTAAGCCATCGGCGGCAGCGGGGTGACAAGATGTGCGAGAGGAGGACGAAAGACCACGTACACATATGGTTAATAAAAAAATGTTTGCGATTTAATTACCTACTATACCCCCGTCCTGGTTTATAAATAGGATTTAACTAATAAAATACGAATGCATGTCGCCAAAGATTATAAAGTTGGATTCATATTTGAACATAGTTTTCAATTATATAATTTCTATAACATGCATTAACATTTTATTGGTAAAATTTAAGGGCAAAGTATGGCACAGAATATAATGAGGACTAATAGACCAAGATGGAGGTAGTAGCACACGGGCGCTCTCTACGTACCGACGCAACTGTCGGCCGGTATATAGGCGACCATTTCCTGTGTGTTCAAATTGCTCTATGCGTGTGGTTGCTTGCGGTTGAGGCGGTCGCGGTGCGCTCTGCTCGCGTCCCGCCTCATGCACTCTGCTCTCGCGTCCCTCCGCGCACTCTACCCTCATCACTCTACGCGTGTTGCCAGTGTTTGGGGCCGGCGCGCGATCACGCACGTTCGTGTGCATGCGGTTGCGCCGGGCATGGCGCAACGATGCAGTTACCCAGTGCAAAAACTGCCATGCGAACGCGCCGAGAATCCAGGCCGCCTGGCCCCCATTTATTCCTGCGGCCATTTACCTTCATCTCTCGCGCCACACGACACAATAAGCACACCCACGACGACACATGCAGAGAGGACATCCGGTGGTTCCAATGGCGCTCCCCGTGGCTCCAATGGCGCTCCCAGCGGCCGACGACGACAACGCCGGGCAGTTCACCACACATCACATAGTGGACACCCACATGAGGGGGAAGGCCCTCTCGGTGGTGTACACGAACGATCCGGTCTCGGTGGAGAGCTCCATCCAAACTATGGAGTGGTTGCTTGCCGAGGACAAGTACCAAGTGGTCGGCTTCGACCTCAAGTACACCATCGGTCGTGCCGGGAACGATTAGAAGGTTGCCGCCTAGTTGTGTGTGCGACAGGACGTCCTCGTCTACCACTACCACCTAGCCACAAGGCCTTGCGAGCGTTTCTCCAGGTTTATCAACAGCTCCGACTACAGTTTCGCTACGGTGGACACCACCAACGATCTAAAAGCGCTCAAGGTTTCGGGCTTGAAATGCCAGAATCTTGCCAACATCCAGAACCACTACAAGGTCTGGGGAAGCGACAACAACAAACAGAACTCCCTGGTTGACCTCACCTAGGACATCATCGACCCCTACTACATGAAGATGAAGGATGAGAGCAAGAAGGACAAGAACGCCTGGCACAGTGTCTGGCATGAGAGACTGGATGAACAACACATCAAGTACGCGGCCAAGGACGCGTACACAAGCTACGAGATGTACAGGCGGATCGTTGACATGAGGAAGTGTCTTCTTCCTGCCCCAAACGAGGGATCGAGCCACAGAGCAGTGGCAGGAGCGTCACAAGAAGTAGATGACTAGACGATCGTTTCTCCTAGTTTACAATGCATGCAATTGTTTATTGAGGTGTGTGCGAATGGTCTGTATAGTCACTTATGTAATTGGATGTTTATTTCAGTTTTTTATATATTATATATATACATGTTATTCTTCTGTAGACAGAGGAAATCACACGGCTTACTAGCAGCAATCGTATGTGTTATTATTGATCTTCACACACATTTCTGATTACGGACATGTTTGTCGTGTATCACACACATCTTGTTCAGTTGAACCATCTCCATTGTGTTGCCTAATCACACACAATTCATCCTACCGAACTGTATGCCGTATATCGCACACACCCTCATCTGGCTGCCCGTTTTTGTTGTTCTGCATCATCACAAACAGTTCTTCTAGATTAACCGTGTGCCCAGCATCGCACACACAATTAAAATCAGAACCGTGTTTGATGCCTCCGCCATCGCAAATGTTTTGCATGTTTTTTGATGGTTTTATTACATCACCGTTTGTGATTGATGCATCGCACACAGTTTCATCGAATGGTCTCTGATTCGACTATCGCGTTTGGACCATCATGCAGTAGTGGTCGAAGTGATCGCCGTCGGCACGCTACCTCTACATCTACCTTCGGGATTAGTTTTAGACCTCAATAATTGTTATTTGGTGCCAGCATTGAGCATGAACATTATATCTGGGTCTTGTTTAATGCGAAATGGTTATTCATTTAAGTCAGAGAATAATGGTTGTTCTATTTATATGAGTAATATCTTTTATGGTCATGCACCATTGATGAATTGTCGGGTGGTTGGTGCGACATATGCCAACGGGTGGCTTATCATTGTGGGTGCGAATAAGACGTCGCCGGTGCCTGGAAACGGGATGAGGCGAAGACATGCACGCCGGCGGATCTTACCCAGGTTCGGGGCTCTCCGAGGAGATAACACCCCTAGTCCTGCTCTGCGGGGTCTCCGCATGATCACTAGATCAGTAAAAGGTAGCTACAATCGATCCTAGAGCGGCTTGGGTTCAAGGGAGAAGAAGAACAAGGCTAGCTCTCACTTCTCTCTATCTATGGTGTGTGTGTTATGCTTAGAAGCCAACCCTTTGCATGGGTGCTCCGGGGGGTTTATATGGTAATCAGGCTGGGCACTGGTCCCAGCCGTCAGTGTCTACGCTCGCCGGCTTCTCCGCCGGCTGTTGGGTCCCGCCGACTGGTGGGTCCCGCCGGCTGCCGGCTTCTTGGTCGACAGGCCGGCCCCACCGCCTAGGGTCTTGTCGGCGGCTACTTACTGTAGCCTCACCCCTGATGATGAGGGCTTCGTTGAGGTAAGCGTGGCTACAGTGGGCCGCCTCGGGGGCTCTCACAGTAGCCTTACCTCGTCTTGTCTCCTTAATGTGGCTCATGCTTCGAGGGAGGGGGTAACCGGCTTCTAGGGGCCGGCTACGCCCTCAGCCGAATGGGGGAGGCCGGGCCGCCTTCACGCCTCTCTCTGGCTGAAGGGGCCCACCGCCCGTGGGCCGTACGGGAGTCCGTCGTGGATGACGTTGAGGCTAGCATGGCTACAGTGCCGAGCCGAACGGGAGACGGCCGTCCCGTACGGTCTCCTGTGGCCATGCCTGCCTCGGGCTTCAGGGGTAGTGGGCCGCACTGTGGCCACACCCCGTCTTGTCGCCGTTATGTGGGTGTAGCTTTGGTGGTTGTGGTCTCGGCCGGCTTCTTGGAGTCGGCGCTCTTCGAAGCCGGCTTCCTGGAGTCGGCCACCCCGCGGATATCCTGGGGGGGAGGTTGCTGAGGCTGGGCCGCCTCCCGTGAGTCGGCTTCGGGGGTAGCCGGCCAGGGGAGGTGGTCCAATGCTTGGAGTGCTTCGAGGCCCAAAGGCCTGATAATTTTTCTGAAGAACCAGGGGTAGTCGGTTAGGCTACCCGTGGCCATTACTCCGACAGTAGTCCCCAAAGCTGATTGGGCTTCGAGGTTGAGTAGGAGTTGAGAAGCTCGATCAGCTTCCCATCTTAACAAGCCGGCAGCTGGGAGCCGGCTTTGGTTAGGCGCGCCGCCTTGGTCGAAAACTTCCAGAGTCGGAGGGCGGGAGCTCGCCAGTGCGTGCACCGGGCCGCGGGCCGGCCACTGGCCGTCTGCGAACCACGTGGCCCCTCTTGGCCGGAAAGCCTGCCAGCCCACGCGCGCGACGGGACGTCGCCGCAGGGCGGGGGCCCGCCACGTCCGCGCCCGGGCCCAAGCGCGGATTGTCTGCATCCCGAAACCGCCCGCACGTGTCATTGCGGCAGTTTCGGCTCGCCTTTATGTGCAATAATCGCGAGGCGTGGGGGAGTGGGTGCAGTTAATCCCACGTCTCCCCCCACGTCCGGCCTCCCCGGAATCACCTCGCGAGGCTATAAGTAGGGGAGAGGGAGAGCGGCAGGCTCTCGCACGCTCCCCCTCCTTCCACCATCTTCCTTCGCTCGCCGTTTCTTGCAACAGCGCTTCGCTGCCGCGCTCTTCCACCACACATTCCTCCGCCGCCGCGCTCGTTTTCGCCATGCCTCCCGCCATGGAGCAGTATGGCGGGGATTGGGACGGCTCCAATGTCCACGAGGATCACGTCGAGTTCCTCCGCAATACGCGGCGGCTGCCCAGCGCGGACAAGGTGGAGGTCCGTCTCGTGCCGGCGAAGGAAATTACGCCGGAGCCGCGGGATGGTGAGCGGGTGGTCTTCCGCTCGCACTTCTTGCGCGGCATCGGCCTGCCAGTGAGCGCCTTCTTCCGCTCCTGGCTCGACTTCTACCAGCTCCAGCCGCACCACCTCACCACAAACACGGTGGTGCTGCTGTCGGCCTTCGTCACCCTGTGCGAGGGCTACCTCGGCGTCCTCCCCACCCTCGAGCTCTGGGGGGAGTTCTTCCAGTCCAAGCTGGGCACGCGCATGCAAGGCGTGCCGGCTCAGACTGGCGCCTTCATCGCGTCGCGGAGGTCGGTCGCCGACAACCCCTTCCCCGTCATCACGCTGATCCAATCGGTGAAGAAGTGGCAAAAATCGTACTTCTACATGTGGAACATCGCCCCACGGGGCGACTACATCAACCTGCCGGCTTACATAGCCGGCCCACCGGCGGGCAGGCGGCCCCAGTGGTCCTTCCGGGCCGTGACTCTAACGCCGGCCGGGTCCGCAGCCGTCGCCCGAGTGCGAGTGATGACCCAGTCGGAGGGCCTGACAGGGCCCGACCTTCTGGCCGCATTCGTCACGCGCCGGGTTCTTCCCCTCCAGAGCCGTCCTCATCTGATCTGTCAGATGAGCGGCCAGCTCGATCCGAGCTGAATGTGCACCAAGGACATGCCGCACGCGGAGGTTGCCTATATGGTGAACTACCTTGCGAACTGCAAATTCTCCGAAGAGTGGCAGTTCGGCAAGGAGCCATACAGCCGAGCCAATCCCCCGCCCACGGTATGCTCTCCTTGTTGGTTCTTTTTCTCTTAACTTTGTTGCCGAGTTCCTCTTGGCCGACTCTAACTTAGTCGGTTTGTTTTTTGACAGAGCCCTCTTCTTCGGCCGGCCGGCGGGTCAGACGCGGAGCGTCGATTCGTCCCCGACCGGACCGAACACGGTCTGGAGGACCCCGACTTGGGGGCGGCCGGTATGGACGACAACATCGAGCCGGGTGGTGGCCAAGCCGGCGGCGAAGCAGGCGGCTCCGGGCTCGGAGTCACCTTCGACGACTGGCCGGACGACGATGAGGCCGAAATCGCCCCGCGCCACCAGCCGGCATCTGGACGCGGCGCGGGTTCCTCCGCTGCACCACCTGCTTGGGGCGGAGGGCAAAAGCGTCGCGCCGCCCAGGGTTTGTTCGGCAGTCGGACGAAGAAACCCAGGGGCGGGGCGGCAGCAACCAGGCGGGAGGAGGCGGCCGCTAAGGCGGCTCGCTTCCGCAAGGCGGTGAAGCAGCCGCAGACCGTGTCGGCGTAAGTTCGAATTTTTTGTATACTCTTTTTCTTTCTTTCTCTGGTGGTTCCTGAACCCTTGTTTTTTTTCTCCAAACGATCAGAGCTCCGTTGTCGCTTGAGCGGGCGGCTGCCGCCTCCGTCGTTGAGTCGCCGAGGGGGTCTGGGAGCACCACTCGCTGCGTGGACCCCCGGGCCGACCTTCAGGAAGCGACAGAACGGAACACGCGGGAGGCGTGGGCGGAACGGGAGGCGCGAGAGGCGGAGGCACGGAAGGCGGCCGCCGCTCAGGCGGCGCAGGAGGAGGAGGCGGCGAAGGTGCTCGCTGACGCCGCTGCCAGGGCCCAAGCGGAGGCTGCAGCCGCGGCGGCGGCGGAGGAGGTTTTGATGGTCACCCCGCTGCGCGTCATGGCGCCTGGGGACATGGAGCCCTCGCCAGAGGGAGCCAGCGGCGACCATCCAGGGCTGGGGAGAGACGACGACGTCATCATCCTGGAGAGGGCGCCGGTGCCGACCCCGCCAACTGGGGCGGCTCAAGGCGGCCGGCCTGATCAGCCGCCTGCACAGTCGGCGGGGGGCGAGCCGGCCGCGAGGACTGAGATGGCGGTCCGGATGCCGCCGAGCCAGCGTGCGGGGAAGGCTGCGTCGGAGCCACAGAAGGCCGCGTCGGAGCCGCAGCCGGCCGTGGGCTCCAGCTCGTCGGCCCAGGATGCGGAGGCGGCCAGCGCTACCTCGGGGTGGACGCCAGGTGGAGGGACGGCCGTGATGAACGTGGCTGCGCAGGACGTCCGGACCCGGCTCCAGGGCCAAGCTGCGGCGCTGAGGCAGTTCACCGACGAGTTCCTTTTGATGCGGGCGGCCATCCGGGTTAGTCTTCGCATCTTGCTTCTTCTTGATCTTGATTTCTTCTTGATCTTGATTTCTTCCGTGGGGGCGCGTCAGCGCACCCACTGGGTGTAGTCCCCGAGTTCCGAGTCGGCTGCTGAGCAGGCGGCTTGGAACTTCTTAGTGGATTTGTCTTTGCTATTCTTGTTCTTACTTCGATCTTCTGTCTATCTTGCAGGACTACCACAATCTTCGTGCGGCCGCCTTCAACTCCCAGGCTCGGGAGCTGGCCCAGAAGACCGCCGACCTTACTGAGAGCCGAGGTACGTTCTTTGTTCTTTATCTCATGTGGGGGCGCGTCAGCATACCCACTGGGTGTAGTCCCCGAGATTCGGGCCGACTGTTGAGCAGTCGGGTCGGATCTTCCTTGACGACTTCCTCTTACTGTTCTTTCTTTTTCTGCCGTCTCCGCAGCGGCCAACGCCGGTCTGAGGGCACAGCTGGGGTAGTCTCAGACTGCCCTTCGTGCCAAGGACGCCGAACTCGCCGCCTTGGTGCAGGAACGCGACCGCCTGGCCAAGAAGTTGGCCGACCAGGAGGAAGGCCACAAGGCGGCTCTGAAGGCGGTGCAGGACCGCGAAGCCGCCCTCCAGGCCGAGTACGAGACGGAGGCGGCTGGCTGGGCTGAAGCAAGGCAAACTTTGATCTCTGGCTACGATCAGATCAAAGATCTGTTTGACGGTAAGCCGCCTACCTCTTCGTCCTTTCTTGCCATCTGCCACTTTTGGCTTGTTTTCTGACTTTGGTGCTCTTTTCTTCTTTTCTTCTTCTTTCTTGCGCAGAATATTTCCCTGGCTATTCTACCGCCGCCAACCAGACCATCGAGGCCCGCCACCAGGCGCGGAGGCAGGCTGGGTTCGAGATTTCGCCAACCGCCGGCCGTTCGCTGGAGGAGCAGCTCTTGGCGATCCAGGCCCGCATCCAGCCGGCTCACCGACTGCTCCGCCGGCTTCAGCGTGCCGGGGCGCAAGTCTTTGCCGCCCTCTGGCCCGGCCAAGTGGTTCCTCGCACCCCCAGTCGGACTGCCGACTCGCTGGAGGTGGCAGTCGGCCGCTTCGAAGCTTGGAAGGCCTCGGCGGCCCGCTCCGGTGCCAGGCAGGCGCTGGAGTTCGTCAAGGCCTGGTATCCCGGCCTGAGCCTGGATCAGCTGGCTACCTGGCGGCAACAAGCCGACACGGAGCTGGAGCCGGCGCGGCCGGCCATCATCCGGCGGGCTTCGGCGATCGCCGACTACACCGACACCAGCGTCTTCGCCCCCGAGGTGGACGACAACGGTGTTGCCCAGCCGGAGGAGTGGTTCGGTCTGAACCCGACGGACGGTGAAGACTCGGCGGAGGAGATCGACTCCAGCGACGAGGGTGAAGAAGAGGAGGAGGAAGGTGAAGACGCCGAGCCGGCTGGTGGAGCAGCCGGCCAGCCTCAGCCTGACCGCACCTCCAGCACCATGTCGCGCGCGAGTGCGTCGCCTGCCGCAGGTGGTGATCAAGCCGAGACCCGCTAGGCGGCCACTCCTTCAGCCGACGAGGCCGCCTTCACCGACCAGCTCGGCCTCCGCACCGCGCCTTAGTCTGCCATCTTTTGTTTTCCTGTCTTATTACTTTTGGAACAAAGTTTGGTTAAGTCTGCACAATTCCACCCACTGGGTGTATTCGAACTTATGTCTGTTGCCAGCCTGTTGGGGGCTTTATATGTATATATAACTTATGCATGCATTTGGCCTTTCCTTGTACTTTGCTTTTTATCCTTCCGCTGTTTCCTTTGCCGCCCTCCTGTGGTTGCCGCCTCCCCAGTCCAACAGTTGCTCTGCAATCTGTAGCTGGAGGAGTGCTTGGCCAATTGGGGGGGAGTACTTTAGCTTTGCTGGACTAAAGCTAAGTGTTTAGGAAGCCGGCCAGCCGGCTGTTTTGACAGCCGGCAGGCGTGTTTGGAGGCCGTCTCTTTGCTATATAGGTTCGTTGTTCCTTACCCATTTTTCGTGTGGGCATCCTTTCTGCCTTGCCTCTTGCTAGTCGGACAGTCGGTTCTTCGAGCTGCGACTTTCAACAAGAGGGGACTCGGGAGCCGGCACACTACTTTTCTGACTTCAGGTAGAACTTTCAATATAGCTCAAGGCGGCCAGTCCCCGGGCCGACTAGTCGAACCCGGTGCGAGACAAGAATTCAAATGTAATAATACATTCATGGATATGACACTTGTCATTCATAGATAAACAAAGGCAGTCCCCGAGTACTGTTCGGGGGGCCTGTTGGTTTGTACTTAATACAAAAGGGTAGCATGATACATACTGCTTTCAACTGGAAAATTGTCTCAGGAGGTTTGCGTTCCATGGTCGCTCCGACTCCCTGCCGGAGTCGTCTCTCTTGCGTGCTCTTGGTTTTTGTGCGTCGATCAAGTAGTAGGAGTCATTGCCGAGTGCCTTGCTGACGACAAAGGGGCCCTCCCAAGGGGCCGAGAGCTTGTGCTGGCCGGCTGTTCGCTGGATCAGCCGGAGCACAAGGTCGCCCTCTTGGAAATATCTTGGCTTGACCTTGCGGTTGTAGTAGCGGCGCAGCCCTTGCTGGTAGATGGCGGACCGGCTGAGTGCTAATAGCCGGCCTTCTTCCAGTAGGTCGACGCCGTCTTCTCTTGCTTCCTTGGCCTCCTCCTCCGTGTACATTGTGATCCGAGGCGAGTCGAACTCGATGTCTGTTGGGATGACAGCCTCGGCACCATACACGAGGAAGAATGGAGTGAAGCCGGTTGACTTGTTGGGTGTAGTGCGCAGACTCCAGAGGACAGCCGGCAGCTCATCGAGCCAGCAGCCGGCCGATCGCTCTAGTGGTACAACTAGTCGAGGCTTGATGCCAGAGAGGATGAGTCCATTTGCTCACTCGACCTGGCCGTTTGACTGCGGGTGGGCAATGAACGCTAGGTCCAATCGGATGCCCTACGTCACGCAGAAACGTGCCAGTGCTCCTTTGGCGAAGTTCGTGCCGTTGTCGGTGATGATGCTGTGTGGCACGCCGTACCGAGTAGTGATGTCAGTGATGAATGTCACGGCAGTCGGCCCGTTCAGCTTCTTAATCGGCTTTGCTTCGATCCACTTTGTGAACTTGTCCACAGCGACAAGTAGATGCGTCAAGCCGCCGCGGGCTGTCTTGAAAGGGCCCACCATGTGCAGTCCCCAGACGGCAAAAGGCCAGGTGAGGGGAATGGTCTTGAGGGCAGAAGCCGGCAGGTGTTGCTTGGAACTAAAAACTTGGCCTCCTCTGCAGCTCTTGACTATTTCTTTAGCATCCTCCAAGGCAGTCGGCCAGAAGAAACCATGGCGGAAAGCCTTGGCCACAAATGATCTTGAGGCTGCGTGGTGGCCGCATTCGCCTTGGTGGATGTCCTTGAGGATTGCCACTCCTTTTTCTGGCTCGACACAACGCTGGAAGACTCCAGTGACGCTGCGCTTCACAAGCTCTCTGTTGATTATTGTGTATGCTGCGGCTCGTCGCTGCACTAGTCTTGCTGAGATCTCATCGGCCGGCAGCTCTCTGCTGACTAGGAACTTGAGGATGGGCTGGGCCCATAACGGAGCTGTGACTTCTTCTGCTGTTAGTGTAGCCACCATGACTCGGGTGGGTGGGTTGGGTGGCGTGGAATTGGAGCTGGCCACTGCTTCTTGTGTCGTTGCAGTCCCCGGGCCGACTGCTGCAGTCCCCGGGCCGGGTTCTGAAGTCCCCGGGCCGGGTTCTGAAGTCCCCGGGCCGGGTGCGACTATGGCAGTCCCCGGGCCAGTTGTCGAAGTCCCCGTGCCGCCTGTATCTGGCGCAGGCGGTACGAAGATGGAATCCGACTCTGGAGACGGTTTGATGGACGGCTTGAGGAGGCGCTGGAGGGAGACGCCAGTCGGTATGGCTTGTCGGGTGGAGCCGATCCGTGCTAGGGCATCTGCTTGGTCGTTGTCGGCCCTTGGCACGTGAAGGAACTCGCACCCTTCGAAGTATCCGCTAATCTGCTGGATGAGGAATCGATAGCTCGCCATGTTCGCGTCCTTGGCGTCCCAGTCGCCAGACGATTGCTGGACCACCAAGTCTGAGTCGCCGTAGCACAGGATCCGGCGTATGCCGAGTTCTTTGGCTAGCCGGAGCCCATGTACGAGCGCCTCGTACTCGGCCACGTTGTTGGAGGCGGCGAAGTGGATCTGCAACGTGTACTTGAGCTTGTCGCCTTTGGGAGAGGTGAGGACGATGCCGGCTCCCAAGCCGGTGCGCATCTTGGACCCGTCAAAGTGCATCCGCCAATGGGTATAGTCGGGAGCCGGCGGTAGGTACTGGGTCTCGGCCCAGTCGACGAGGAAGTCGGCCAATGCTTGCGACTTGATGGCGGTGCGGGGTTGGTAGAAGATTGTGTAGGGCGCCAATGCAATGGCCCATTTAGCCACCCGGTCAGATGCATCCCGGCTGCCTATGATCTCGGCGAGCGGGGCAGTGCACACGACCGTGATGGGGTGCTCTTGGAAGTAGGGCTTCAGTTTCTTGGCAGCGAAGTACACCCCATAGCACATCTTCTGGTAGTGCGGGTAGTTTTGCTTTGAGCTGGATAGCACTTCGCTGAGATAGTACACCGGCCTCTGGACTAGTTGGGCTCGGCCTTCCTCCGGGCGCTGGACCACAACAACAGTGCTGACGACTCGGCTAGTCGTGGCGATGTAGAGGAGCATGGGCTCCTTTCAGTCGACGCCGCCAGGACAGGTGGAGTGGTCAGCATTTTCTTCAGCTCATGGAAGGCTTGGTCGGCTTGGTCGTTCCACTCGAAGTGAGTGGACTTCTTCATGAGTCGGTACAGGGGGAGAGCCTTCTCTCCTAGTCGGCTGATAAAACGATTCAGGGAGGCTAAGCAGCCAGTGAACTTCTGCACATCTCGCAGTTTGGTGGGAATCTCCATCCTCTCGATGGCCTTGATCTTGACAGGGTTGCTTTCGATGCCGCGTTCGGAGACCAGGAAGCCTAGCAGCTGGCCAGCTGGCACTCCGAACACGCACTTCTCGGGGTTGAGCTTGATTTGGAATCGGCGCAAGTTGGCGAATGTTTCTTTCAGGTCTTCCAGCAAAGTGCCGCGCTTCTCTGTCTTCACCACAATGTCGTCTACATAGACGTGGGCATTTTTGCCGAGTTGTTTCAAGAGGCATTTCTGCATGCAACGCTGAAAAGTGGCACCGGCATTCCTCAAGCCGAATGTCATAGTCAGGTAGCAGAAAGCTCCAAAGGGTGTGATGAAGGCAGTCTTCAGGCGGTCAGCTGGGTCCAACTTGATCTGATGGTACCCTGAGTACGCATCCAGAAAACTTAACAGCTCGCATCCGGCTGTGGAGTCTATCACTTGGTCAATCCGTGGCAGAGCAAACGGATCCTTTGGGCAGGCCTTGTTCACGCTGGTGTAGTCTATACACATACGCCACTTGTTATTCTTCTTCAGAACCATAACTGGGTTGGCAAGCCATTCTGGAAAGAACACTTCCATGATAAAGCCAGCGGCAAGGAGCCGGGCTATCTCTTCTCCCACAATTCTTCGCTTCTCTTCTGACAGTCGGCGGAGGGGTTGCTTGACCGGCTTCGCGTCGGCTCGGACATGTAATTTGTGCTCGGCGAAATCCTTCGGGACACCCGGCATGTCCTTTGGGGACCATGCAAAGATGTCTTGATTCTCACGGAGGAAGTCGACGAGCTCGCCTTCCTATTTACTGTCCAAGTTCGCCCCAATGACAACGAACCTCTCCGGGTCCAGAGGTATCTTCTTTGTCTCTTTGGCAGGCTGGAAGGAGCAAAACGCATCACAATCTTTGGTGTTGGGGGACAGGGCCGGCTGCTTGCCGGCCATGGCTACAACCCGTTCCAACATCTTCTTCTCTTCTACCACCACGAGGGACTCGGCCAGCCGGCTGCTGGCCATGGCGCACTCGATGGACTTCTTGTAATCGCCGGCTACCGTGATGATCCCCTTCGAGCTCGGCATCTTCATCTTCAGGTAAGCGTAGTGGGGCACAGCCATGAACTTGGCCAGAGCAGGTCGGCCAAGCAGAGCATGATAGGGGCTTTCCAAATCCACTACCTCGAACCAGATTGCTTCTCGGCGAAAATATTCTTTGTCTCCGAAGAGAACATCCATTTTAATCTTGCCGATTGGGGAGCAAGACAAGCCGGGGACGATACCATGGAAGACGGTGCGGCTCGGCATGAGCTGCTTCGCTTTGATGTTCAGCTTCTCCATGGTATCGCGGTACAGTATGTTGATACTGCTTCCGCCATCTATTAGGACGCGGGAGAATCGGGCAGCTCGCCTCTCCGTCGCGAGGGTGACATCCAAGACCATTGCATAGGAGCCAGGCGAAGGCATCACCTCTGGGTGGTCAGCCTGGCTCCAGCTGATTGGCTTCTCTGCCAGTGCATGAACTCGGGCGTGCTAGAGGCGACTGCATTCACTTCTTGATGCTGTCGGCGTCGGCTACGCTTGTCGTCGGCTTGACTGGTGAAGACAACGTAGGCGGCGTGCTCTTCGGGGAATTCGTCTTGGATGGCGCCGACTGCCGGCCGAGCCGCCGGCTGCTGGAGGGCTGGAGGCGGCAGACCGGGAGGCGGAGGCGGCAGCATCCCCTCGCCCTTGGTGATGCGGGTGAGCGAATGGCATTTCCGGGTCGTGTGGTTGGACGGCTTCGCGCCGCTGTGGAACTTGCAGGGGGCATCAAGAGCCTGTTCGTAGGAGAAAGCCGGCTGCCAAGGCGGCCTGCCACCCTTCTTCTTGGGAGCGGGCCGTTCTTCGGGCTGCTCATCTTCAACGGTGGCCACCTGCCGACTGGAGGAAGTCGGCATGGGGGCCTTGCGCTTGTGGTCGTTCTGGTAGGGGCGCCGATTAGGGTCACCAGCCGGCGTCTTAGGAGCCGGAGCAATCACCTTCCCCGAGGCGTCTACTCGGAGCTCGCTCTTCATTGAGGAGTCGGCTGTGGCGTACTTGTCAGCGATGACCAGTAACTCGTCGAGGGTAGCCGGCTCGTCGCAGAGGAGTCGGTGCTTGAGGAGGGTGCCCTCTCGGCACCCGGCGGTGAAGTACTCGATGGCCTGGACCTCATGCACCCCCTCGCAGGAGTTGCGGAGCTCGGCCCACCGCGTGAGGTAGTCGCGGATCGACTCGTTGGGCCCTTGGATGCCGAGGGAGAGCTGGCGAGGCTTGGGAGGCCGCTTGTAGGTGCTGGTGAAGTTGCGGACAAAGACTTCCGTGAAGTCCAGCCAGCTGTTGATGCTGTAGGGCTTGAGGCTGTTGAGCCATGTGGGTGCCGTGCCTTGCAGCATGAGGGGGACGTACTTCACGGCGACGCGCCGATTGCCGTTGGCTATGCTGACGGCCGTGGAGTAGTCGATGAGCCAATCTTCCGGCTTCACTGAGCCGTTGTACTTGGGTGTGTCTCTGGGGAGCGAGAACCCTTTGGGGAAGGGCTCGTCGCGGATGCGGGGGCCAAAGCATGGCGGGCCGACATCGTCTTCTTCTTCTAACGCCAAGGATCGAGCAAGGCGGTCGATCCTGTGGCAGGCGTCGTTCTCGCCGACTCCTTCTCGGCGGCCGAGTCGGTCGCCAAGAGTCGGGTGTGTGATAGGCGGCGGAGTGAGGCGTCTTTCTCTTCGAGGCGGGGGAGGAGGCAGATTTCCTTGGTGCTCTACTGCTCGAGGGCGGACCTCCGCGTCGCGCTCGATGGTGATGCGAGTCCAGCTACGGCTGGCAGCCGGCTCCTTGTCTTTCTTCTGGCGTGCGCCGCTCGCAGTCGGCGAGCGGGACGTCGCGGCGTGCTCCCGGCATGGGGGATGACTATCAGCACGGGCGCCGGCTTTGTGCCGTTCTGCAGCCGCGTCGATCAGCTGCTGAATCCGTCGTGTCATGTAAGGGAGCTCATCGGCTCCCAGCCCATTGAGCTCTTCTGCAGCCGCCTGAGCGGCTCGCAGATTCTCGAGCGGGGTGGCGTAGACGGGGCGATCTGCCCCCAGCATGCTGGCGACGGCCACGCCGCGCTTCTGGACGAAGCCGGCTCGGCTCAGGCCGCTAGGCGGCGGCGTACCGAAGGCGGCGCGGTCGACTTCGCGCTGGTGGGCCTCGGTGAGGCGTCTCATCGAGGCTATCTTCTGGCCCTCCGCGATGAGGGCGAGGCGGCGTGCCTCCAGGGTCTCGGCGTCGGCATCGGCCGGGATGGGGACGGAGAGGTCGTCCATCGCCGCTTGCAGGGCGTCGTGGGCGTTCTCGCCCGAGTTGGCGACGTGGCTGATGACCAGCACTTCGGTGACAGCGCTGCTGCCGCTGTCAGCTCGAGGGAGGGGATCGTCGAAGACCACCACGTCGGAGGGGTAGGCGTCAAGCGATGCTGTGTCGGAGTCGACAAGCATTGGGTCGGTGGAGCCGACCGACTCCACATCTGCAGCAGGCTCGCTGGAGACGTGAAGCTGGTCGAGGAGGCTGACGAGGCGGCTCTCGGGGTAGTCCGTGCCTGCGTCGGACGCAGGCTCGTCGGAGATGCGAGTCTCGCCGAGCAGATCGGTGAGGCAGCTCGCAGCGCAGGCGTCGTCGACGCCTTGCAGCGCGTCGAGGCAAACGCCATCGGGCGCAGCAGGCTGGCTGCGCTCGCGAGGGAGGAAGAGGGTTCCCGTCCAGAACAGGTCTCCGGACGACGGTGCACCTGGCCCCATAGTGGGCGCCAAATGTCGGGTGGTTGGTGCGACATATGCCAATGGGTGGCTTATCATTGTGGGTGCCAATAAGACGTCGCCGGTGCCTGGAAACGGGATGAGGTGAAGACATGCACGCCGGCGGATCTTACCCAGGTTCGGGGCTCTCCGAGGAGATAACACCCCTAGTCCTGCTCTGCGGGGTCTCCGCATGATCACTAGATCAGTAAAAGCTAGCTACAATCGCTCCTAGGGTTGTTTGGGTTCAAGGGAGAAGAAGAACAAGGCTAGCTCTCACTTCTCTCTATCTATGGTGTGTGTGTTATGCTTAGAAGCCAACCCTTTGCATGGGTGCTCCGGGGGGTTTATATAGGCCAACCCCCCGGGGGTACAATGGTAATCAGGCTGGGCACTGGTCCCAGCCGTCAGTGTCTACGCTCGCCGGCTTCTCCGCCGGCTGTTGGGTCCCGCCGACTGGTGGGTCCCGCCGGCTGCCGGCTTCTTGGTCGACAGGCCGGCCCCACCGCCTAGGGTCTTGTCGGCGGCTACTTACTGTAGCCTCGCCCCTGATGATGAGGGCTTCGTTGAGGTAAGCGTGGCTACAGTGGGCCGCCTCGGGGGCTCTCACTGTAGCCTTACCTCGTCTTGTCTCCTTAATGTGGCTCATGCTTCGAGGGAGGGGGTAACCGGCTTCTAGGGGCCGGCTACGCCCTCGGCCGACTGGGGGAGGCCGGGCCGCCTTCACGCCTCTCTCTGGCTGAAGGGCCCCACCGCCCGTGGGCCGTACGGGAGTCCGTCGTGGATGACGTTGAGGCTAGCATGGCTACAGTGCCGAGCCGAACGGGAGACGGCCGTCCCGTACGGTCTCCTGTGGCCATGCCTGCCTCGGGCTTCGGGGGTAGTGGGCCGCACTGTGGCCACACCCCGTCTTGTCGCCGTTATGTGGGTGTAGCTTTGGTGGTTGTGGTCTCGGCCGGCTTCTTGGAGTCGGCGCTCTTCGAAGCCGGCTTCCTGGAGTCGGCCACCCCGCGGATATCCTGGGGGGGAGGTTGCTGAGGCTGTGCCGCCTCCCGTGAGTCGGCTTCGGGGGTAGCCGGCCAGGGGAGGTGGTCCAATGCTTGGAGTGCTTGGAGGCCCAAAGGCCTGATAATTTTTCTGAAGAACCAGGGGTAGTCGGTTAGGCTACCCGTGGCCATTTACTCCGACATGAATGGTCTATTCTTGTTAAATCTCGATCGTAGTGATACACATATTCATAATGCCAAAAGATGTAAAATTGATAATGATAGTGCAACATACTTGTGGCACTACCATTTAGGTCATATTGGTGTAAAGCGCATCAAGAAACTCCATGCGGATAGACTTTTGGAATCACTTGATTATGAATTGGTTGATACTTGCGAACCATGCCTCATGGGTAAGATGACTAAAACTCCATTCTCCAAAACAATGGAGCGAGCTAATGACTTATTGGAAATAATACATATTGATGTATGCAGTCCAATGAGTGTTGAGGCACGCGGTGGGTATCATTATTTTCTAACCTTGACAGATGATTTGAGTATGTATGGGTATATCTACTTGATGAAACACAAGTCTGACACATTTGAAAATTTCAAAGAATTTCAGAATGAAGTGGAGAATCATCGTAGCAAGAAAATAAAGTTTATACGATCTGATCGTGGAGGCGAATATTTGAGTTACGAGTTCTGCCTTAATTTAAAACAATGTGGAATTGTTTCACAACTCACGCCACCTAGAACACCACAGCGTAATGGTGTGTCCGAGCTTCGTAACCGTACTTTATTAGATATGGTGCATTCTATGATGTCTCTTACCGATTTGCCTTTATCATTTTGGGGTTATGCATTAGAGACAGCCGCATTCACGTTAAATAGGGCACCATCTAAAATCTGTTGAGATGACACCGTATGAACTATGGTTTGGCAACAAACTTAAGCTGACATTTCTTAAAGTTTGGGGATGCGACACTTATGTCAAAAGGCTTCAGCCTGATAAGCTCGAACCCAAATCGGAGAAGTGCGTCTTTAGAGGATACCCCAAAGAAATTATTGGGTACACCTTCTACTACAGATCCGAAGGCAAGATCTTTGTTGCTAAGAATGGGTCCTTTCTAGAGAAGGAGTTTCTCTCGAAAGAAGTGAGTGGGAGGAAAGTAGAACCTGATGAGGTAATTGTACCTTCTCTCGAATTGGAAAGTAGCACATCAGAGAGAACCATTCCCGTGATGTCTACACCAACTAGAGAGGAAGCTAATGATAATGATCATGAAACTTCAGATCAAGTTACTACTGAAGCTCGTAGGTCGACCAGAGCACGTACCGCACCAGAGTGGTAGAGTATCCTGTCCTGGAAGTCATGTTATTAGAAAATGGTGAACCTACGGATCATGAAGAAGCTATGATGAGCCCAGATTCCAACAAATGGCTTGAGGCCATGAAATCTGAGATAGAATCCATGTATGAGAACAAAGTGTGGACTTTGGTGGACTTGCCCGATGATCGGCAAGCCATTGAGAATAAATGGATCTTCAGGAAGAAGACACACGCTGATGGTAATATCACTGTCTATAAAGCTTGACTTGTCGCAAAAGGTTTTCAACAAGTTCAAGGGTTTGACTACGATGAGATTTTCTCACCCATCGCTATGCGTAAGTTTGTCCGAATCATGTTAGCAATTGCCACATTTTATGACTATGAAATATGGCAAATGGATGTCAAAACTCAATTCCTTAACGGGTTTCTTAAAGAAGAGTTGTATATGATGCAACCAGAAGGTTTTTTCAATCGTAAAGGTGCTAACAAAGTGTGCAAGCTCCAGCGATCCATTTATGGACTGGTGCAAGCATCTCAAAGTTGGAATATATGCTTTGATGAAGTGATCAAAGCATATGGTTTTATATAGACTTATGGTGAAGCCTGTATTTACAAGAAAGTGAGTGGGAGCTCTGTAGCATTTCTAATATTATATGTGGATGACATATTATTGATTGGAAATGATATAGAATTTCTGAATAGCATAAAAGGATACTTGAATAAGAATTTTTAAATGAAAGACCTTGGTGAAGCTACTTACATATTGGGCATCAAGATCTATAGGGATAGATCAAGACGCTTAATAGGAATTTCACAAAGCACATACCTTGACAAAGTTTTGAAGAAGTTTAAAATGGATCAGTAGAAGAAAGGGTTATTGCCTGTGTTGCAAGGTGTGAAGTTGAGTAAGACTCAATGCCCGACCACGGCAGAAGATAGAGAGATAATGGAAGTCATTCCCTATGCCTCAGCCATAGGTTCTATAAAGTATGACATGCTGTGTACCAGACCTGTTGTGTGCCTTGCCATGAGTCTGGCAAGGGGGTACAATAGTGATCCAAGAGTGGATCACTGGACAGCGGTCAAAATTATCCTTAGGTACTTAAAGAGGACTAAGGAAATGTTTCTCGGTTATGGAGATGATAAAGAGTTCGTCGTAAAGGGTTACATCGATGCAAGCTTTGACACCGATCCAGATGACTCTGAGTGTCGGTCTGGATACGTATTGAACATGAGAGCAATTAGCTAGAATAGTTACATGCAGAGGATTGTAGACATAGAAATTTGCAAAATACATACGGATCTGAATGTGGCAGACCCGTTGACTAAACTTCTCTCACAAGCAAAACATGATCACACCTTAGAACTCATCGGGAGTTAATCACATGGTGATGTAAACTAGATTATTGACTCTAGTGCAAGTGGGAGACTGTTGGAAATATGACCTAGAGGCAATAATAAAGTAGTTATTATTATATTTCCTTAATCATGATAAAGGTTTATTATTCATGCTAGAATTGTATTGACCCAAAACTTAAATACCTGTGTGGATACATACACAAATACCTTGTCCCTAGTGAGCCTCTACTAGACTAGCTCGTTGATCAAAAGACGGTTAAGGTTTCCTAACCATCGACACATGTTGTCACTTGATAATGGGATCACATCATTAGGAGAATGATGTGATGGACAAGACCCATCCTTTAGCTTAGCATATGATCGTTCAGTTTATTGCTACTGCTTTCTTAATGTCGAATACATATTCCTTCGACCATGAGATCATGCAACTCCCGGATACCGCAGGAATTCCTTGTGTGCTATCAAATGTCACAACGTAACTCGGTGATCATAAAGATGCTCTATAGGTATCTCTGAAGGTGACTGTTGAGTTGGCATGGATCGAGATTGGGATTTGTCACTCCGTGTTACGGGGAGGTATCTCTGGGCCCTCTCGGTAATATAGCATCACAAGAAGCTTGCAAGCAAACACTACAGGAATCAGCTATTTTGCCGTCTGCCATGGCGGACGGCAAAGGCATGAACGGCGGACGGCAAAGGCCTTTGCCGTCAGCCGCGGATGGCAAAAGGCTCCGGCAAAGTAGGCTACGGTAAACAGCTGCTTTGCCGTCTGCTTCCTGGGGGCCGGGGCGACGGGGCCCCGGGGCGGGGGGGCGACGGGGCGGCGGGGCGGCGGGGCCCCGGGGCGCCGGGCGGCGGCGAGTGCTGGGGGCGGCGGCGGTGGGCTGGGATGTGGGGTGGGATGTGTGGTGGGATGTAGTGCGCATCGCCGAGGAGAGAGAGGGAGAGAACAGAGAGTAACGGGCGGGGGGTACGGGCCGTTAGGTAGTCTCCTCTTTGCCGTCCGCCACTATTTGACGTCCGCCCTTTTGCCTCTTTGCCGTCTGCTGGCAGACGGCAAAGTGGTGGGGCGTTAAGTTTTCCCCAAACGGGCGGGGGGTGGGGGCCACCTCTCTCTTTGCCGTCCGCTGGCGGACGGCAAAGAGCCCGCGGATGGCAAAGAGCTTCTTTGCCGTCTGCCACTTCTTTGCCGTCAGCTAGCAGACGGCAAAGAGCTGGCAGATGGCAAATTAGCTGATTCCAGTAGTGAAAGTGACTAAGGAGTAAGTTACGATATGACGTATTATGAAACGAGTAAATAGACTTGCCGGTAACGAGATGGAACTAGGTATGGAGATGCCGACAATCAAATCTCTGGCAAGTGACATACCGACAGACAAAGGGAACTACGTATGTTGTCATAAAGGTTCGACTGATAAAGATCTTCGTAGAATATGTAGGAACCAATATGGGCATCCAGGCCCCTCTATTGTTTATTGACCAGAGAAGCGTCTCGGTCATGTCTACATCATTGTCGAATCAGTAGGGTCCGCAGGCTTAACGCTCGTTGATAATATAGTATTATATGAGTTATGTGAAATAGTGACTGAATGTTGTTCGGAGTCCCGGATGAGATCACGGACATGATGAGGAGGTCTTGAATGGTCCGGAGGTAAAGATTGATATATATGATAATAGTATTTGGTCACGGGAAAGGTTTTGGGAAGTATCGGGTATTTATTGGAGTGCCCAAAGGGGCTCCGGGAGGCCACCGGTAAGCGGTGGGACTAATGGGCCAAAATGGAGGAGCACACCAGCCCACAAGGGGGCTGGTGTGCCCTATCTCCCCTGCCCACGCGCCAAGCAAGGAGGGAAGAAAAGGGGAGGCGCCCTAAGGCAGGCAGCCCCTTTCCTTCCCCACATGTCCATATATGGAAGGGGGCGCGGCTAGGCGGGCGCCTAGGGCAGACGCCGGCCACTTGGGGTGCGCCCTAGTGCTTCCTCCCCTCCCCCCTCCACCTAGATATACGAGAGGAGGAAGAGGGGCAACACACGCTCTTGGAAAATTTACAGCTCAAATGGAGGAGCCTAGGTGTCACTTACTTTGCAAAGTACCACGCTAGAGAGAAATATGAATGTTGAATATGGACTCAAATGAATGAATGGATTGATCTGAAATTTGGAGGAGGATGATAATTTGGGCATATGAAGGCACTGTAAAAATTTCATACCATTTGGATAAATAAAAATGGTACTTCCTTCACAGTGTTTCCCACTAAACAAAAAATTGGGGAAAATGTTGAGGGAAATTGGCTAGATTAAATGAGCTAAAATTTGGTGGAGGGAGGTTATATGTGTAGGGTCATGTCTTGGTAAAATTTTAGAAATTATAAATTAACAGAAAATATAGTTGCTTCACAAACTAAAAATATTACCAGAAACAAAGATTGGATGGAGAGCTCACATGTATTTTTATATGGGGCTCAATTTTTGTGGAGAGATATGATTTGGGAATATAGAAGATATGGCAAAAATTCAGCTCATTGGGATATGCCTAGCTAGTACTTCCTTCAAAATGGTTCTAGTTGAACAGAAACTTTGGAAATTTGTCGAGGAAGATTTACAAGGCAAATGGAGCTGAATATTGTCATGAGACAATGATTTGGATAGTAAAGAATGCCCAATTTTTTGGGAATTTTAATAATGACAAAAAATAGGCTCCTTCACAACCCGGGGCAAAAATTGACACATAGGCAAAACTGGTGAGGTGGCGCCTAGTCATAGTAATGCACCACAATTTACAAGGCTATGACCATATATATTGGTCGTTATCAGCTAGAAATAAGGCAGTCGACCAGTGCTATTTGCTTTACGACATTTTGTGTAAGGAAATTACGACCTTTCTGACCAAAATGGTCGTTATGGTTTAGGGTTTGGAGCCCCTAAACAACTTTTGACCAATTGCTCTCAAATGGTCGTAGATTTATGACCAATTCTTCCAGGGTCACTGATAGAAGGTCAAAAGTTGACATATTTCTAGTAGTGAAAAGACAAAGGATGGGCCAAAGAAGTACCAGAGTGGTGCCCCGAGGTGGGCACAACCCACCTGGGCGCGCCTGGGGGCCCAGGCATGCCCTGGTGGGTTGTGCCCACCTTGATGGCCTCCCGCACCGCCTCTTTGCTCTATAAATACCGCAATATTCCAAAAACCCGAGGACAGTCGACAAAACACAATTCCAGCCGCCGCAAGTTCCAGAAACCACAGATCCAATCTAGACA
Source organism: Triticum aestivum (assembly GCF_018294505.1). NCBI lineage: Eukaryota > Viridiplantae > Streptophyta > Magnoliopsida > Poales > Poaceae > Triticum > Triticum aestivum. The sequence continues at coordinate 194,272,313 of NC_057799.1, forward strand.
CCATCACGGAGGGGTTCATCATCCTCATTGTTGCCTCTCCGATGATGCGTGAGTAGTTCATTGTAGACCTACGGGTCCATAGTAAGTAGTTAGATGGCTTCCTCTCTCTCTCTCTTTTGATTCTTAGTACAATGGTCTCTTGGAGACCTATTTGATGTAAATCTTTTTGCGGTGTATTTGTTGGGAGCCGATGAACTTTGAGTTTATGATAATATCTATGTTTTTATCCATGAAAGTTATTTGAGTCTTTTGATCTCTTATATGCATGATTACTTATAGCCTTGTATTTCTTCTTCGAATCTTTGGTTTAGTTAGGCCGACTAGATCGATTTTTCTTGCCATGGAAGAGGTGCTTTGTGATTGGTTCAATCTTACGGTGCTTAATCCCAGTGACAGAAAGGGAAATGATACGTATGTATCGTTGCTATTAAGCATAACAAGATGGGGTCTATTCCTACATGAATAGATCTTGTCTACATCATGTCATCGTTCTTATTGCATTACTCCGTTTCTTCATGAACTTAATACACTATATGCATGCCAGATAGTGGTCGATGTGTGGAGGAATAGTAGTAGATGCAGGCAGGAGTCGGTCTACTAATCTTTGACGTGATGCCTATATAATAATCATTGCCTGGATATCCTCATAATTATTTGAAGTTATATCAATTTCCCAACAGTAATTTGTTTACCCACCGTATGTTATTTCCCTCGAGAGAAGCCACTAGTGAAATCTACGGCCTCGGGGTCTCTTCTTTATCATATTTGCCTTCGAGATCTATTTTTGTTTGCTTTTATTTTCAGATCTGTTAATCCAAAAACCCAAAAATACCTTGCTGCAATTTACTGTTATTTATTTTATCTCGCGTCCTCGCGAGATCTATTTATCCAATCTACTACAATTTTATCTATCTTTTTACCTGGGAGGGATTGACAACCCCTCTTTTATGTCTGATTGCAAGTATTTGTTCTTTGTGTGCAGGTACCGTTTACGTAGTGTTGCGTGGTTATCCTACTAGTTCGATAACCTTGGTCTCATCACTGTGGGAAATACCTACCGTAGTTGTGCTGCATCATCTTTTCCTCTTTGGGGAAATACCGATGTAGTTCAAGCTGCATCACGGGTCTATTTCCTATCATATTAAATCTAAAAATATCTTGCTGCATTTTTTCTTTCTTCATTTTTTTGTTTTAGTAAGATCTATTTATCAGATCTCATACAATTTAATCTATCTCAATACCGTTGAGGGATTGACAAGCCCTTCACGCGTTGGTTTGCAAGTATTTGTTGTTTGTGTGCAGGTGTTGTTTACATAGTGGTTCTTGGTTCTCCCACTGGATTGATAATCTTGGTTTAATTAATAACTAAGGGAAATACTTACCTTTGTCGTGCTGCATCATCCCCTCCTATTCGGGGAATTACCAACGCAGATACAAGCAATCAGTCGCTGCTACTCCCTTCGTACCGGTGCATACGTCATCTTACGTTATGCACCACGACCAATGCGGAGGGGAAAACAAGAGAACTTAATATTTATTTGCTAATTAATAACATTGTATGCACTGAATTGACCACTGCATCCCGTGCTTGGTAGTCTCAAGTCAATAAAGAACTACACGTCACACGTCTCTTATTGGTTGATTCCTTCATTCATGTCAGGAAACAAGAATCAAGGTGACAGTTAATGCACCACACCTAAGTGTTTTGAGATTATTTGATTTTTGTAAGATGACTTATGCACCGGTATGAAGGGAGTAAAGTATATACTACCACAGATGAACATTCAAAGGATAGCGCCATAGGTGTCCAAAGCGTCACAACCGATGACTAATTATCAACCTCGCTCCAGTTGCTTGAGATGCCAGCTACACGTTCTATTGGGAGTGTTGTTGGTGTGTTGGATATCATCGACAATAAAGTGGCTAGTTGCTCGTCTGAGATCCTTGCTTCGGTGGTGCAGCTTCGGGGTGTGCCCCCCTATTCTTGTCTCTTTTTGCCTTTGGAGGAGCACGCTGTGATTGTTGCGACTGGGGCATGCATGGAGGCTGCTCTTGGCGGACTCCCGGTTGAACCTCCCGTGTCACCGCTCCCCGAGAGCCAGGTTGGTTCTGCGGATGGATGAGAAGCATGCCTCTTATGGATGTTTCTCCCCTTGTGCCCCTCTTTGCACGTCGCTACTACCTGTCATGTTGAGTGACCCTAAGAGTGAGGTCGTCACCGATGGCGTGGCTCCAGTGCTACAAAGTATGCCTCAGCTGCATGTGTTAAGTGTGGAACCTACTTCTCCTTTATCGATGGTGCTCTCGAAGGTGGACTCGCTTTGGGCAACGACAGTTGCCTCGATGCCCTCCCCACCTCCGTTGGAGCCTAGCCAGCCGGAGTATGCATATGTGGAGAGTGTTGGTCAGGGAACGTCTGACAGGTGCTCGCTTGAGCCCTTCGGAGGTGTGGTTCCTATGATGAAATTGTTGTGGGCAGAGTGTTGGTGCCTAACCCTGGGGTCCTTTTAGCCACTAAGATATTTGAATTCCTCGCCAATTTGGATTTTGAAAAATCTGGGAAGACGATTGGATGCTTCTTGGAGGAAAAAGCTCTGAGGGAGAAGCACAAGAAGGTGGCTCTAACTCTAGATCCGGCACCCTCAAAAGGAAACCTTGCAGGAGCAAAAGCAAGAAGGATGACACCACATGGGAGGCGCAAATGATTCCATGATGGATGGTTTGCGGATTTCTGCGGGTGTGGGCTTGGTCGTGTGTAGTTTTCGTCGAGTTGTAGCGAGTCGATTGATTTCATTTTCTTTTGCGATACTGAGACCCATATGTTGCGAGTTGCAGTAGTAGTATGTTGGGTGCTTCCGTCCCGTGGCTGTGCGGTTTGGGAGTAGTTCGCATGTGGATCAGGTCGTGCTTTCGAGCATGGTTGTGATGGTTTTCACCCGGTTTTCTGCAAATTAACTGGGCAACTCTCTTCTTCTTAATTAATAGATGAAGAAAAACTTTTGCCTTCATTTCAAAAGGTTTTCGCACGGTTTTCCGTAAATTAACTGGGCAAATCTCTTCTTCTTAATTAAGGCTAGTCATAGTGGGAGTAACTTAGCTAGTAACACAGCGCACTCCAAGAAAATTTTGCTTATTTGGCATGTAATTAATGAGAAGTGGTAACATAATATGTTACTATAGCATAGTGCTTTCCAAGATAAGATGAGTCTATAAGCTAATAAATAAAGTCCTCTATGACACTACTGGTATGTTACTTTACACTATAAAGATAGTAACACATGACACTAGTATAAGTTACTCCTCACTATGACTAGCCTAATAGATGAAGCAAAACGTTTATCTCCATTTCAAAAAAAAAAAAATCAAAGCTCGCCACGGGTAAACACGTACCACTGGCGAATAGGGAATTGTGCCCTCTACTGTTTATTTTTCAGGATACCAGTGAGGAGCAATATGTGTGCATGTCACTGAAGATTTTGGCAGCTACATGCATTTTTGCAGTAGTGGAAGAACTTGCCTTTTTTCTTTAATAACACAAGTAAGGGAAACACCGCGAGATAATAGTAAAAATTTAGTATTGCAACTCTCCTAGGAAAATATCCTGGACGATGTTTTATTCAGACAAAACATAGCAAAAAAGAAAAATACTACTAGTAATCACGGGGCAGACGGGGGACATTTTGGTGGGGGCATCTGACCCCCACATGATACATGAGGATCACCGAGTGACATTGATGTGGTATACTTCTTCGGAGTCTCCGAATAGCGCACCCATCCTTGACTGGTTTCTTCTACTGGAATAGCTGTCACAGCTCGCTCCTTGTGCACGACCGTGATGATCATCATCAAACTAAGAACTATCACTACTGCCACAACTTTTGACATTGTCATTCACAATATAGTGAACAGACTATCTAGATTGATGTAGCAGACTAATGTTCTGGTTGTAAGGCAACACACAGGACGACATATATACTAATCAATCAGACCTATTTAAGGATAATATCAGTGTATATCTAAATATTTATTTTTTAGAAGGTAAGTCTTAATACATATAAAATCTAATTATAGTGATAATCCAACAAATCTACTCTCTCCGTTTCTAAATATTTGTCTTTTTAGAGATTTCAAATCGCATACGGATGTATATAGACATATTTTAGAGTGTAGATTCACTCATTTTGCTCTGTATGTAGTCACTTGTTGAAATCTCTAAAAAGACAAATATTTAGGAAACAGAGGCAGTATCAAAATTATGACGTGTGAGCTGCATGCATAATTTACCCATGCCTAAACTCAAACCAATTAATGCTGATTAGGTAGGATTTGCTAATTACGCTATAGTAGCTGACCACTACCAATCAGGAAACTAATTTTCCAGATTATTAGAATTTTGCTCACAACTAGCCCGTATATTACTTTCCGCGACATACTCCCTTCAGTCCTTTATAATCTGCATATAAGTTTGGTCCGAGGTCAAATTATGTCTACTTTGACCAAATTTATAAAAAAATATAAACATTGACAATGTCAGATCAAAAAATTAGATTCATTATCAAATATAGTTTTATAGTACAATTGTATGGTATTGTAGATGTTGATATTTTTTAGTATATAAATTTGATCAAACTTTGCAAAGTTTGACTTGATAGAAATCTAATACGTGGAGTAAAAGGGACCGGAGGGAGTACTTACAAAACTCATATAGTTCCACACGGTAAGGAAAGTAATTTTAGATTGTAGGGAAAGTAATAACTCTAGAAAAACTTGATTAAACACATATACTATACCCTCTTACAAAGCTCGTTGTTGACCCTAAAAAAACATTGTTGGGTGCTGCTAACGCGCGGGAGTCATGCACCATGGCTGGCTCTATGTCGAATTCCTGTTCGGCACTTAGAGCATCTCTAGCAGACCCCTTAGAGCATCTTTAGTAGACCCCGCATCCTATCGGCCCGCAAAACGCGTACGCAGTTTGCGGAAAACAGCCTTTGCGGGGCGGCGCGGACGGCCGCAGATGTAGACCCCCTAAACGGACCCGTATAAAAGTATATTCGCGGAATATGCTTTTTTACGGGTCGGCTTTGCGGAGTCTGCTCTTCCGCCGCTGCATCCCGCATCCCATCGGCTCGCAAATATCAAATCCAACATAATACAACAAACGGAAGCAAACTAAATAATTATTTGATACCAACATAATACAACAATCATCCACATTACAAATAATTATTCAAATCACCGAAGCAAACTTAAATAATGCAATACAAAACTTGTCACGAATACAAATACAAATTAATACAAAAATGAGTTACTGTCCAGCCCTTTGCCAATGGTGCTCAATGAGATCCTCCTGAAGTTGAAAGTGTGTGTTTGTATTTTCAATCTCCTTGTATGTTTGAAGAAAAGCTCTAATGCGGTTAGGGTCCCTAGCTGGTTTGACACGGCTACCCACATTGTCGTAGAAGAATCCCAAATTCATTCTCTCTCATCTTCAAGAATCATATTGTGAAGGATAACACAGCATGTCATGATACTTTTCAAGGTTCTCTTATCCCAAAAATGAGCAGAACCACGAACAATGACAAACCTAGATTGCAAAAACCCAAATGCTCTTTCAATGTCTTTTCGGGCTGCCTCTTGCACCCTTGCAAATTCACAATGTTTTCTAGTTTTAGGATCTTTGATGCTCTTGACGAAGGTGCACCAAGGAGGGTATATACCATCTGCAAGATAGTACCCTTTTGTGTATTCATGCCCATTGATAGTGTAGTTGCAACCAGGAGCATCACCACTAGCAAGCCTAGCAAACAAATGAGACCGTTGCAACACATTGATATCATTGAGAGTGCCCGGCATACCAAAGAAGCAATGCCAAATCCATAAATCCTCGGATGCTACCGTCTCTAGAACAATTGTTGCATCACAAGACTTGCCACAATACATTCCTAGCCGGAAAGCCATATGCAATCACCCGCATAGCTGCGGAGATTTTTTGATATGCACTAAATCCCTTTAAGCCTGCCGCATTTCTTTTTTGAGTAAAATACCGGCAATTTGCCTCGCAAGCTTGAACAATTTTCACAAAGAGGGATCGGCGCATTTGGTACCTTCTCCAGAAGAGGTGCGGTGGATATGTTGGATTCTCCGCGAAGTAGTCTTGCATCAACATCTCGTTCGCAAAATGGTGATTCCGAGGAATGCAAAGACGCCCGACGGTCGATCCTCGCCTCCTCTTCCGGTTCTCGTCTTCGTGCTCCTTCATGGCAAGTGCCATCACTAATGTCTGCTTCCGAAAGGTCGCAAGCATGGTCTCAACATCCGAGTCATCCGAATCGGACGAATCGGAGAGCAAGAACTTCTCGCACGGGCTCAATTCCATCTACATGGATAAGAATCGCACGGCACGTCAATCAACTATGCATACCGCTCGCAAATATCACAAAACAAACACTAACCGGCGGCTCGTGTGGCGGTCGATCCCCGGCGGCGACATCGATGAGGGGCGGCTCCTCTCGCCGGATCCGGGGGGTCGGTGCAGCGTATCGGTGCTGGAGGGTGGGGGACGGCCCCGCGGCATGATTCCGCCTGCAGATTTGGCCGGAATGGCGGGCGGCGGACGGGCGGAAGGTAAGGTGGGCGGTAGTGGAAGGAGATGGGGAAAGGTGCATGGGCTGAAATGTCCCTCCCGCCAACCGCTTCTCTGGGATGCGGGGCACCGCAGGGGCGAGAGGGAAACCCGCGTATTCACGGGTTGGGGCCGAGATTTTGCTGCGCCCCTCAAAAAAATTTGTGGGCCGGTCGCGTTTGCGGGGTCTGTTCGGGCGGAATTTTCTGCGCCGACCCGCATTTTGGCAGCTATTTTGCGGGTCGGGGCCTTTTGCGGGGTCTGCTAGAGTTGCTCTTATATTGCGGACCCTTATAACGCGTTTACAGTTTGGATATTCTCTTTTACAGTTCCGCTATGTGGGGTTTGTTCGGCCGCAGCCCGCGCCAGCCCGCAAAACACGTTTTCTGAATTTGACACACATCTCACATATTACACAGAATCATGAATCCAAGTAACATAAAATGAGAATATTATGAATTCAAATTACAATAATTATTCAAATCACCGAATTAAACTAATAATTCAATACAACAATAGTCCCAAATAGAATAATGATACCGATCATGCATGAATTAAATGAAATGAATGTAAACTCTAGATGGTGCTCAATGCCTTTGCCCATGCCGTTGCCAATGGTGCTCAATGAGATCCTCCTGAAGCTGATGGTGGGTGTTTGCGTTTTTAATCTGTCGGTATGTCTGAAGGAATGCTTGTATGCGGTCAGGGTCTCTAGCTGGCTTCACATGGCTACCCACATTGTCGTAGAAGACCACCACGTCCATGTCCTCTCATCATCGATGATCATGTTGTGAAGAATCACACAACATGTCATGATGTTGTTCAGGGTTTGCTTATCCCAAAATCGAGGAGGACCATGAACAATGGCAAATTTAGATTGCAAAACCCCAAAGGGTCTTTCGTTTTCGGGCAGCCTCTTGTACCTTTGCAAATTAAATATGCTTCCTAGTTTTGGGTGTTTTGATGGTATTGACAAATGTACACCAAGAAGGGTAAATACCATCTGCAACATAATACCCCTTTATGTACTCGTGCCCATTCACCTTGAAGTTGCAAGCAGGAGCATCACCGCTAAAGTCTAGCAAACAAATGAGACCATTGCAACACACTGATATCTTGAGAGTACCCGACATACCAAAAAAACAATGCCAAATCCATAAATGCTCGGATGCTACGGCCTCTAGCACAATTGTTGCATTAGGAGACTTGCCACAATACTGTTTGTGCCATGCCTTCCAGCATTTTTTCCAAGTCCAATGCATGCAATCAACACTTCCTAGCATGCCGGGCCGACCTCGCTTCTCATTTGCTGCCATCAAAATTTTAGTGTCTTCCTCGTTGGGTGCACGAAGATAGACAGGACCAAAGACGCAGATGATCACTTTGGCTAACCTACGCACCGACTCAATTGTAGTATCTTTGCCAATTCGAAGATACTTGTCGACATAGTCAGCTGGAATGCCATATGCAATCACCCGCATAGCTGCCAAGATTTGTTGATATACGCTAAAACCCAACAAGCCCGCGGCGTTTCTCCTTTGAGTAAAAAGTGAAATTGTCCTCGCAATCTTGCACAACTATTACGAAGATGGATCGGCACATTTGATACCTTCTCTGGAAGAGGTGCGGCAAATACGTAGGATTGTTGGCGCAGTAGTGTTGTATCAACATCATATTCCTGAGATGACGGTTGCGAGGGATGTAAAGACGGCCAATGGTCGATCCTCGCCGTCTCTTGCGGGTTCGATCCTCGACCTCCTTCACGGCTAGGACCGCCACCACCATCTGTTGCCAATGGCGCTCGAGCATCAACTCCACGTCCGAGCCGTCGGACGAGGACGAATCCACAAGCAAAAAATGCTTGCATGGACTCAAATCCATCAACAAAACCGCATCTGAGGTCGCATCAACCGAATTTCAACACATGCATTCGAGCTACAAGGGGCAGAAAAAGGGCTCACCATCTGCGACTCGGCGAATCCGGGGTGGGCGGCGACTCGGCGGCCGTCGATCCAGGGCAGCGGCGACCCGCGGGCGGCTCGGCTCGGCGGATCCGAGGCGCCGACGAGTGGAGCCGGGTGTAGTGCGGCCCGGCGGCGCTATTCTACTGGTGGAAATGGCCCGAAACGTAGGCGGCGGGCGGGCGGCGGGCGGGCGGCGATGGTGGCGGGCAGCTGCAGGAGGGAATGTGGGGAACCCGCGCGCTGAAATGTCCCTCCCGCCAACTGCTTCCGCGGGATATAGGACACCGACGGGGCAGGGGGGCTGGGTTTTAGCGTTTTGGAGGGGGCAATTTACCGCGCCACTCAAATATTTTAAGGGTCGGGCGCGTTTGCGATTTCTGTTCGGGTCACTTTTTTATGCAAAACCGTAAATTGGCGGTTATTTTACGGGTTGGGGCGATATAAGGAGACTGCTAGAGATGTTGTTATAGCACCATTTATAGCATTCGCGTAGAATGTCCACACAGTGAGAGCTATGCCTCGTTTAAGCGAGACGGTGACAACTCTCGCTGAAGATTTTTTTTGTCTCCTATAGTAGCTGGGTTGGCCCATTTTTCCTTTTGATACCTGCCACGCGAAGTTCTCTGGCAGGCCGTCGATCAGTTCAGTGATTTGATTCTGTTTTACCTTTTTCCTTCGATATTTGCTTCTTCTTTGGTTTTCTCCATTTTTTTCCTTTGCTTTTTTGGTTTTCTCCCTTTTTTTCTTTTTTCTTCTCTGGTTTTTTTTCAATTGTTTTTCCATTTTCGTTTTGTTTGGTTTAATTTGTTTCTCTTTCGTATTGGGTTTCTTTATTTCTTTTTGGTTTTCATTCTACATTTTTTTATATGTCAACATCATTTTTCAAATGCACGTTTAATATTTTAATATGAGATCTAGAGGGGGGCGGCAGCCAAGGGGAGGGGGCTTGCCCCCCCCCCCCCAAGCCAAGGGGGGCGCCCCCTTTAGGGTTTCCCCCAACCCTAGGCGCATGGGCCCGAGGGGGGATGGCGTCCAGCCCACTTAGGGGTTGGTTCCCTTCCACATACAACCCATAGGGCCCTCTGGGGCAGGTGGACCCTCCCGGTGGACCCCCGGAACCCCTTCGGTGGTCCCGGTACAATACCGGCAAACCCCCGAATACTTTCGGTGACCGTATGATGACTTCCCATGTATAAATCTTCACCTCCGGACCATTCCGGAGCTCCTCGTGACGTCCGGGATCTCATCTGGGACTCTGAACAACATTCGGTAACCACATACTATTTCCCATAACAACTCTAGCATCACCGAACCTTAAGTCTGTAGACCCTACGTGTTCGAGAACCATGTAGACATGACCGAGACATCTCTCCGGCCAATAACCAACAGCGGGATCTGGATACCCATGTTGGCTCCCACATGTTCCACGATGATTTCATCGGATGAACCATGATGTCGGGGATTCAATCAATCCCGTACACAATTCCCTTTGTCTACCTGTATGGTACTTGCCCGAGATTCGATCGTCGGTATCCCTATACCTTGTTCAATCTCGTTACCGGCAAGTCTCTTTACTCGTTCATAACACATCATCCCGTGATCAACTCCTTGGTCACATTGAGCTCATTATGATGATGTCCTGCCGAGTGGGCCCAGAGATACCTCTCCGTCACACGGAGTGACAAATCCCAGTCTCGATTCGTGCCAACCCAACAGACACTTTCGGAGATACCCGTAGTGTGCCTTTATAGCCACCCAGTTACGTTGTGACGTTTGGCACACCCAAAGCATTCCTACGATATCTGGGAGTTGCACAATCTCATGGTCTAAGGAAATGATACTTGACATTAGAAAAGCTTTAGCAGACGAACTACATGATCTTGTGCTATGCTTAGGATTGGGTCTTGTCCATCACATCGTTCTCCTAATGATCTGATCCCGTTATCAATGACATCCAATGTCCATGGTCAGGAAACCGTAACCATCTATTGATCAACGAGCTAGTCAACTAAAGGCTCACTAGGGACATGCTGTGGTTTATGAATTCACACATGTATTACGGTTTCCGGATAACACAATTATAGCATGAACAATAGACAATTATCATGAACAAGGAAATATAATAATAACCATTTTATTATTGCCTCTAGGGCATATTTCCAATAGTCTCCCACTTGCACTAGAGTCAATAATCTAGTTACATTGTGATGAATCGACACCCATAGAGTTCTGGTGTTGATCATGCTTTTCTCGTGGAAGAGGTTTAGTCAACGGATCTGCGACGTTCAGGTCCATATGCACTTTACAAATATCTATGTCTCCATCTTGAACATTTTCACGAATGGAGTTGAAGTGACGCTTGATATGCCTGGTCTTCTTGTGAAACCTGGGCTCCTTGGCAAGGGCAATAGCTCCAGTGTTGTCACAGAAGAGAGTTATCGGGCCCGACGCATTGGGAATAACTCCTAGGTCGGTAATGAACTCCTTCATCCAGATTGCTTCATGTGCTACCTCCGAGGCTGCCATGTACTCTGCTTCACATGTAGATCCCGCCATGACGCTTTGCTTACAACTACACCAGCTGACTGCCCCACCATTCAAAATATACACGTATCCGGTTTGTGACTTGGAGTCATCCAGACCTGTGTCGAAGCTAGCATCGACATAACCCTTTACGACGAGCTCTTCATCACCTCCATAAACGAGAAACATATCCTTAGTCCTTTTCAGGTACTTCAGGATATTCTTGACCACTGTCCAGTGTTCCATGCCGGGATTACTTTGGTACCTTCCTACCAAACTTACGGCAAGGTTCACATCAGGTCTGGTACACAGCATGGCATACATAATAGACCCTATGGCCGAGGCATAGGGGATGACACTCATCTTTTCTCTATCTTCTACCGTGGTCGGGTATTGAGCCGTGCTCAACCTCACACCATGCAATACAGGCAAGAACCCCTTCTTGGACTGATCCATATTGAACTTCTTCAATATCTTGTCAAGGTATGTGCTTTGTGAAAGATCAATGAGGCGACTCGATCTATCTCTATAGATATTGATGCCTAATATGTAAGCAGCTTCTCCATGGTCCTTCATTGAAAATCACTTATTCAATTAGGCCTTTATGCTTTCCAAAAATTCTATATCATTTCCCATCAATAGTATGTCATCCACATATAATATGAGAAATGCTACAGAGCTCCCACTCACTTTCTTGTAAACACGGGCTTCTCCATAAGTCTGTGTAAACCCAAACGCTTTGATCATCTCATCAAAGCGAATGTTCCAACTCCGAGATGCTTGCACGAGCCCATATATTGAGCGCTGGAGTTTGCACACCTTGTTAGCATTCTTAGGATCGACAAAACCTTCCGGCTGCATCATATACAATTCTTCCTTAAGGAAACCGTTAAGGAATGCCATTTTGACGTCCATTTGCCATATCTCATAATCATAGAATGCGGCAATTGCTAACATGGTTCGGACGGACTTCGGCTTCGCTACGGGTGAGAAGGTCTCATCGTAGTCAACCCCTTGAACTGGTCGATAACCCTTAGCGACAAGCCGAGCCTTATAGATGGTCACATTACCATCCGCATCTGTCTTCTTCTTAAAGATCCATTTATTTTCTATGGCTCGCCGATCATCAGGCAAGTCTGTCAAAGCCCATACTTTGTTTTCATACATGGATCCTATCTCGAATTTCATGGCTTCAAGCCATTTGTTGGAATCTGGGCCCGCCATCGCTTCTTCATAGTTCGAAGGTTCACCGTTGTCTAACAACATGATTTCCAGAACAGGGTTGCCATACCATTCTGGTGTGGAATGTGTCCTTGTGGACCTACGAAGTTCAGTAGCAACTTGATCCGAAGTTCCTTGATTATCATCATTAACTTCCTCTCTAGTCGGTGCAGGCACCACAAAAACATTTTCTTGAGCTACGCTACTTTCCGGTTCAAGAGGCAGTACTTCATCAAGTTCTACTTTCCTCCCACTTAATTCTTTCGAGAGAAACTATTTCTCTAGAAAGGATCCGTTCTTGGCAACAAAGATCTTGCCTTCGGATCTAAGGTAGAAGGTATACCCAATAGTTTCCTTAGGGTATCCTATGAAGATGCATTTTTCCGACTTGGGTTCGAGCTTTTCAGGTTGAAGTATCTTGACATAAGCATCGCATCCCCAAACTTTCAGAAACGACAGCTTAGGTTTCTTCCCAAACCATAATTCATACGGTGTCGTCTCAACGGATTTCGACGGAGCCCTATTTAAAGTGAATGCGGCAGTCTCTAAAGCGTAACCCCAAAATGATAGCGGTAGATCGGTAAGAGACATCATAGATCGCACCATATCCAATAGAGTGCGATTACGACGTTCGGACACACCATTACGCTGAGATGTTCCAGGCGGCGTGAGTTGTGAAACAATTCCACATTTCCTTAAGTGCGTGCCAAATTTGTGATTCAAATATTCTCCCGCACGATCTGATTGTAAGAACTTTATTTTCCTGTCACGTTGATTCTCTACCTCACTCTGAAATTCCTTGAATTTTTCAAAGGTCTCAGATTTGTGTTTCATTAAGTAGACATACCCATATCTACTTAAGTCATCAGTGAGGGTGAGAACATAACGATATCCACCGCGAGCCTCAACGCTCATTGGACCGCACACATCAGTATGTATGATTTCCAATAAGTTGGTTGCTCGCTCCATTGTTCCGGAGAACGGAGTCTTGGTCATTTTGCCCATGAGGCACAGTTCGCACGTGTCAAATGATTCATAATCGAGAGACTCCAAAAGTCCATGTGCATGGAGTTTCTTCATGCGTTTGACACCAATGTGACCAAGGCGGCAGTGCCACAAGTATGTGGGACTATCATTATCAACCTTACATCTTTTGGCATTCAGACTATGAATATGTGTAACATCACGTTCGAGATTCAATAAGAATAAACCATTGACCAGCGGGGCATGACCATAAAACATATCTCTCATATAAATAGAACAATCATTATTCTCAGATTTAAATGAGTAGCCATCTGACATTAAACGAGATTCAGATACAATGTTCATGCTCAAAGCTGGCACTAAATAACAATTATTGAGGTATAAAACTAACCTCGTAGGTAAATGTAGAGGTAGCGTGCCGACGGCGATCGCATCGACCTTGGAACCATTCCCGACGCGCATCGTCACCTCGTCCTTCGCCAGTCTCCGCTTATTCCGTAGCTCTTGTTTTGAGTTACAAATATGAGCAACCGCACCGGTATCAAATACCCAGGAGCTACTACGAGTACTGGTAAGGTACACATCTATAACATGTATATCATATATACCTTTGGTATTGCCGGCCTTCTTATCCGCTAAGTACTTGGGGCAGTTCCGCTTCCAGTGACCGTTTCCCTTGCAATAAAAGCACTCAGTCTCAGGCTTGGGTCCATGCCTTGGCTTCTTCCCGGCAACTGGCTTACCAGGCGCGGCAACTCCCTTGCCATCCTTCTTGAAGTTCTTCTTACCCTTGCCTTTCTTGAAACTAGTGGTTTTATTGACCATCAACACTTGATGTTCCTTTTTCATCTCCACCTCCGCTGATTTCAGCATTGAATATACCTCAGGAATGGTTTTCTCCATCCCCTGCATATTTAAATTCATCACAAAGCTCTTGTGGCTAGGTGGAAGCAACTGAAGGATTCTGTCAATGACCGCGTCATCCGGGAGATTAACTCCCAGCTGAGACAAGCGGTTGTGCAACCCAGACATTTTGAGTATGTGCTCGCTGACAGAACTATTCTCCTCCATCTTACAACTATAGAACTTGTCGGAGACTTCATATCTCTCGACTCGGGCATGAGCTTGGAAAACCATTTTCAGCTCTTGGAACATCTCATATGCTCCGTGCTGCTCAAAACGCTTTTGGAGCCCCGATCCTAAGCTGTAAAGCATGCCGCACTGAACCAGGGAGTAATCATCACTACGCGGCTGCCAGGCATTCATAACGTCTTGAGTTGCTGGGGAAACAGGTGCTTCACCTAGCGGTGCTTCAAGGACATATGCTTTCTTGGCAGCTATGAGGATGATCCTCAAGTTACAGACCCAGTCCGTATAGTTGCTACCATTGTCTTTTAGCTTGGTTTTCTCTAGGAACGTGTTGAAGTTGAGGGCAACATTACCGTGGGCCATTTGATCTACAGGACATATTGCAAAGATTTTTTAGACTATGTTCATGATAATTAAGTTCATCTAATCAAATTATTTAATGAACTCCCACTCAGATAGACATCCCTCTAGTCATCTAAGTGATACATGATCCGAGTCAACTAGGCCGTGTCCGATCATCACGTGAGACGGACTAGTCATCATCGGTGAACATCTTCATGTTGATCATATCTACTATACGACTCATGTTCGACCTTTTGGTCTCTCATCTTCCGAGGCCATGTCTGTACATGCTAGGCTCGTCAAGTCAACCTAAGTGTTTTGCATGTGTAATTCTGACTTACACCTGTTGTATTCGAACGTTAGAGTCTATCACACCCGATCATCACGTGGTGCTTCGAAACAACGAACCTTCGCAACGATGCACAGTTAGGGGGAACACTTTCTTGAAATTTTAGCGAGGGATCATCTTATTTAATCTACCGTCGTTCTAAGCAAATAAGATGTAAAAACATGATAAACATCACATGCAAACAAATAGTGACATGATATGGCCAATATCATTTTGCTCCTTTTGATCTCCATCTTCGGGGCGCCATGATCATCATCGTCACTGGCATGACACCATGATTTCCATCATCATGATCTCCATCATCGTGTCTTCATGAAGTTGTCTCGCCAACTGTTACTTCTACTACTATGGCTAATGGTTAGCAATAAAGTAAAGTAATTACATGGCGTTTTCAGTGACAGGTAGGTCATACAATAAATTAAGACAACTCCTATGGCTCTTGCTGGTTGTCATACTCATCGACATGCAAGTCGTGATTCCTATTACAAGAACATGATCAATCTCATACATCACATATATCATTCATCACATCCTTTTGGCCATATCACATCACACGGCATATGCTGCAAGAACAAGTTAGACGTCCTCTAATTGTTGTTGCAAATTTTTACGTGGCTGCTATAGGTTTCTAGCAAGAACGTTTCTTACCTACGCCAAAACCACAACGTGATATGCCAATTTCTATTTACCTTCATAAGGACCCTTTTCATCGAATCCGATCCGACTAAAGTGGGAGAGACAGACACCCGCTAGCCACCTTATGCAACTAGTGCATGTCAGTCGGTGGAACCTGTCTCACGTAAGCGTACGTGTAAGGTCGGTCCGGGTTGCTTCATCCCACGATGCCGCCGAATCAAGATAGGACTAGTAACGGCAAGTAAATAGACAAAATCGACGCCCACAACAACTTGTGTTCTACTCATGCATAGAAATTACGCATAGACCTAGCTCATGATGCCACTGTTGGGGATCGTTGCAGAAATTAAAAAATTTCTATGCATCACCAAGATCAATCTATGGAGAGACTAGCAACAAGAGAGAGGGGACTGTATCTTCATACCCTTGAAGATCACGATGCGGAAGCATTATTAGAACGCGGATGAGGGAGTCATACTCGCGGCGATTCAAATCAAGGAAGATCCGATCTAACGCCGAATGGACGGCGCCTCCGCGTTCAACACACGTACAGCCCGGGGACGTCTCCTCCTTCTTGATCCAGCAAGAGGAGAGGAGAACTTGAGGGAGAGCTCCGGCAGCACGACGGCGTGGTGGTGGAGCTTGCAGTTCTCCGGCAGGGCTTCGCCAAGCTCAACGGAGGAGGAGGGGTGTTGGAGAGGGGGATGGCTGTGCCTTGGATGAGGTGCTGCTGCCCTCCCTCCTCCCCTCTATTTATAGGGCGAAGGGGGAAGGGGGCCGGCCCCTCTAGATGAGATCTAGAGGGGGGCGGCGCCAAGGGGGGGCACGCCCTTTAGGGTTTCCCCCAACCCTAGGCGCATGGGCCCTAGGGGAGGATGGCGTCCAGCCCACTTAGGGGCTGGTTCCCTTCCACATATAGCCCATAGGGCCCTCCGGGGCAGGTGGACCCTCCCGGTGGACCCCCGGAACCCCTTCGGTGGTCCCGGTACAATACCGGCAAACCCCCGAATACTTTCGGTGACCGTATGATGACTTCCCATATATAAATCTTCACCTCCAGACCATTCTGGAACTCCTCGTGACGTCCGGGATCTCATCCAGGACTCCGAACAACATTCGGTAACCACATACTATTTCCCATAACAAATCTAGCGTCACCGAACCTTAAGTGTGTAGACCCTACGGGTTTGGGAACCATGTAGACATGACCGAGACATCTCTCCGGCCAATAACCAACAGCGGGATCTGGATACCCGTGTTGGCTCCCACATGTTCCACGATGATCTCATCGGATTAACCACGATGTCGGGGATTCAATCAATCCCGTACACAATTCCCTTTGTCTACCGGTATTATACTTGCCCGAGATTCGATCGTCGGTATCCCTATACCTTGTTCAATCTCGTTACCGGCAAGTCTCTTTACTCATTTGTAACACATCATCCCATGATCAACTCCTTGGTCACATTGAGCTCATTATGATGATGTCCTACCGAGTGGGCCCAGAGATACCTCTCCGTCACACGGAGTGACAAATCCCAGTCTTGATTCGTGCCAACCCAACAGACACTTTCGGAGATACCCGTAGTGTGCCTTTATAGCCACCCAGTTACGTTGTGACGTTTGGCACACCCAAAGCATTCCTACGGTATCCGGGAGTTGCACAATCTCATGGTCTAAGGAAATGATACTTGACATTAGAAAAGCTTTAGCAGACGAACTACACGATCTTGTGCTATGCTTAGGATTGGGTCTTGTCCATCACATCATTCTCCTAATGATGTGATCCTGTTATCAACGACATCCAATGTCCATGGTCAGGAAACCGTAACCATCTATTGATCAACGAGCTAGTCAACTAGAGGCTCACTAGGGACATGTTGTGGTCTATGTATTCACACATGTATTACGATTTTCGGATAACACAATTATAGAATGAACAATAGACAATTATCATGAACAAGGAAATATAATAATAACCATTTTATTATTGCCTCTAGGGCATATTTCCAACACAATGAACGTGTCGGTCATCAATGTATGAACCCATGGTGGCACAAACTTACAAGGACTTAAAGGAACAATGAACCCCTAGCCATATGCGGCGCCATGTCTCCCTCTAGTTTTAGTTCCTCCTCCGTCCATGTCCGTTGTGCTTGGCGAAGGCCTGCGTATAGTTTCACCACCACCGTCACCATGCCGTCGTGTTGCCAGAACTCATTTACTACCTCACCTCTCTTGCTGGATTGAGAATGCGAGGACGTCATTGAGCTGAACGCGAAGGTGCCGTACGTTCGGTACTTGATCGGGACAGACCGTGAAGGTGTACGACTACATCAACTGTGTTGATAAACGTTCCCGCTTAGTGATCTACAAGGGTATGTAGATGCTCTCCCCCCCTTTCGTAGCTATGCATCTCCCCAGATAGATCTTGCGTGTGCGTACAAAGTTTTTATTTTCCATGCAACGTTCCCCAATAGATCATACACATTTGCGTGTTTGATTAGTGTATGATTGAATCGGGGGTATCACACCAGCGGCGGCGCTATGGTTTGAGGACTAAGAGCGTAGAGAGCAAGGGAACAAAGTGAACTAATGTTGACAGGGTCAGGGCTATTTATAGCCGCAGTGAAAACTGAAGGGTCCAAAAAATTTGGACGGATAAGGCCCTGACCATTCGCATCTCGGTGACACATGTCACACATGCATTTTTGCACATATCCATGCATGTAAAGCGCAGGATGAAGTTACTGCGAAAACCGCCAAAAAAACTCTGAGAGTTAAAAATATGTTTTCAATTTCTTCAGTTGTCAAGGACACAGTGAAGACTTTGAACGGTGTCAAGTAGAATGCATATGAAGAATTTGTGAACATAGTGGATTGAGCTTAGCATACAGGGGAGCGGGTCCGATCACATCCGCATAGATGAAGAAATCAAAGTAAAGAATTAGCAATATGTGGATGTTGTTGAGGACATGAAAAGCTCGAATAAAACATAAATAATAAGCAGTGAAGAATAACCTCAAATGACGAATTTCAAAAGTTTGACGAAATAGCAAATGACGAAAAAAAATCAAATTTGAAGAATGTCATAAAGAGGTGGTGGCGTTACCCACTTCATAAGAACTATGATGACTTCAGACACCGCGTACCATTATTGTTGGGTTCTAAGAGTCAAGTTCTTCATTAATTTCTTCACACTTAGAGGGTTAGTCTTCATTGTTGAAGAAAAACATTACTTCGTGTGTTGTGCATCAAAGTCACCAAGAATGCATAAGCATTAGGATGTGTGTCCACTTCAGAGGACATTCGAAGATTCTAGGATGTTTAGCTCATACCGCAACTTGTAGATTTTCTTTTCATCCAAGTGTTGGTGTGTGAGCTAAATATCGAAGAATTCGTTTCACAACCTGGTGGTGTGATTCCTTCGGTGTCGCTTGAAATCAAGTACACGTGCAAACGCTAAGCATACTATCTGGCCTAGACGGACACAGGTAAAGAAGCGAACCAATAATGGAGCGATATAGCTTCTGATCAAAATCTTTACCATTTTCCTTAGTGCCGAGTTGACCATTGGTAGGCATTGGAATTTTGAGGCCTTTGCAGTCTTGCATGCTGAATTTCTTCAGACAATCTTTGAGGTATTTCTCTTGAGAAATGAAGATGCCATTGGGTTGTTGATGAATTTGTAGACCAAGGAAGAATTTCAATTCTCCCATCATAGACATCTGATATTCTTCACGCATCATGTATGCAAATTCGTCACTGAAACGCTTGTTAGTGCAACCAAAGATAATATCATCAACATATATTTGGCATATGAACAGTTCACCATCTTAAGACTTAGAGAAAAGAGTAGGGTCAAGTGAGCTGGGTTTGGAACCCTTTTTCTTCAGGAATTCCTTCTGCATATCATACCAAGCCCGTGGGGCTTGCTTGAGGTTATAGAGAGCCTTGTTCAGTCTGACGACTTTGTCAGGATGTTTTGGATCCTCAAAACCTGGTGGTTGACCAGCATATAGTTCTTCCTCAAGATTACCATTGAGGAATGCACTTTTCACATCCATTTGATATAAGAGAATATTGTGATGGTTAGCATATGCAAATAATATACGAATAGCTTCAAGCCTAGCAACGGGTGCAAACGTTTCACCGAAATCAATACCCTCAACCTGTGTGTAGCCTTGTGCTACAAGACGGGCCTTATTTCTTACCACTTGGCTATTTTTGTCTTGCTTGTTACGGTAGATCCACTTAGTGATGATGATATTGTGCTTGCGTGGATCAAGACGATTCACAAGCTCCAACACATTGTTGAGCTCGAATTGTTGCAATTCTTCTTGCATGGCTTGAATCCACTCAGGCTCCAGAAATGCTTTGTGATAGAGACAAATGCAAAATGCCCACAAAAGTTAGCTAGATGTGAAGCTCTTGAGCGAGTGAGGGGACCAGGTGCATTCATGTTCTCGAGGATCTTCTCAATCTGCACTTCATTCGCCACTCGTGGATGAGCTGGACGAGGGCCTTGTTGAGGTTGAGCATTTTCCTCGGAGTCATTTTCTTCAGGAGTAGCAATTTCTTCATGACGAGGAATGATCACTTCTTCTTCAGCTATTTCTTCACTGGGCACTATTTCGCCAGTGCCCATCAGCTTGATAGATTCCTCATGAGACATTTCATCTAGCACAAGAGGCAGGTGCTTGATACGTCTCCAACGTATCTATAATTTTTGATTGTTCCATGCTATTATATTATCTTTTTTGGATGTTTTATAGGCATTAATATGCTATTTTATATTATTTTTGGGACTAACTTATTAACCTAGAGCCCAATGCCGGTTTCAATTTTTTTCCTTGTTTTTGAGTTTCACAGAGAAAGAATACCAAACGGAGTCCAAACGGCATAAAATGTTCGCGATGATTTTTCTTGGACCAGAAGACACCCAGGACACTTGGAGATGAAGTCGGAGGAGCCACGAGGCGGCCACAAGGGTGGAGGGCGCGCCCAGGGGGTAGGGCGTGCCCCCTGTCTTGTGGGGCCCCATGACTCCCCTGACCTAATTCTTTCGCCTATATATTCACATATATTCCCAAACCACCAGAAGCATCCATGAAAAGACTTTTCCACCGCCGCAACCTTCTGTACCCATGAGATCCCATCTAGGGACCTTTTCCGGCACCCGGCCGGCGGGGGGTTCGATCACGGAGGGCTTCTACATCAACCTTATTGCCCTTCAGATGAAGCGTGAGTACTTAACCACAGACCTACAGGTCCATACCTAGTAGCTAGATGGATGGCTTCTTCTCTCTCTTTGATTCTCAATACCATGTTCTCCTCGATGTTCTTGGAGATCTATCTGATGTAATACTCTTTGGCGATGTGTTTACCGAGATCTGAATTGTGGATTTATGATCAGCTTATCTATGAATATTATTTGAATTATCTCTGAATTATTTTATGCATGATTTGATATCTTTGTAATTCTCTTCGAACTATCGGTTTGGTTTGGCCAACTAGATTGGTTTTTCTTGCAATGGGACAAGTGCTTAGCTTTGGGTTCAATCTTGCGGTGTCCTTTCCCAGTGACAGTAGGGGCGGCAAGGCATGTATTGTATTGTTGCCATCGAGGATAAAAAGATGGGGTTTTCATCATATTGCTTGAGTTAATTTCTCTACATCATGTCATCTTACTTAATGCGTTACTCTGTTCTTCATGAACTTAATACTCTAGATGCAGGCAGGAGTCGGTCGATGTGTGGAGTAATAGTAGTAGATGCAGAATCATTCTGGTCTACTTGACACGGACGTGATGCCTATATTTCATAATCATTGCCTTAGATATCTTCATAACTTTGCGCTTTTCTATCAATTGCTCGGCAGTAATTTGTTCACCCACCGTATTATTTGCTTTCATGAGAGAAACCTCTAGTGAAACCTATGGCCCCCGGGTCTATTTTCCATCATATAAGTTTCCGATCTACTATTTTTCAATCTTTTACTTTACAATCTATAAACCAAAAATACCAAAAATACTTACTTTACCGTTTGTTTAGTTTTCATCTATCTCTATCAGATCTCACCTTTGCAAGAAACCGTGAAGGGATTGACAACCCCTTTATCGCGTTGGGTGCAAGTTGTTTGATTGTTTGTGCATGTATTGGTGATTTCTGCATTGTCTCCTACTGGATTGATACCTTGGTTCTCAAACTGAGGGAAATACTTATCTCTACTTTGCTGCATCACCCTTTCCTCTTCAAGGGAAAAACCAACGCAAGCTCAAGAAGTAGCAGGAAGAATTTTTGGTGCCGTTGCCGGGGAGATCTACGCCAAGTCAAGACATACCAAGTACGCATCATAAACTCTCATCTCTTTCATTACATTATTTGCCATTTGCCTCTCGTTTTCCTCTCCCCCACTTCAAAAACGATTTTTTAAAAGATTTGCCTTTTCTTCGCCCCTCTTTCATTCGCCCTCTTCGGTCGCTTTCGGTTTGTTCGATTGGTTTGTTGCCATCATGTCTGAAATTGGGGAGGTTATCGCTGAAAAGGATAGTAGTAACGATGGGGGAAACTTTGATGCTTTTGCTAATACTAATCCTCATGAAGAATCTACTATCTTACATACAAAAAACTTCGCATAGGTAGCGGCAATATTATTGGAAAAGGGGTTATTCAAGAATTCTTTACTTGTGCCTGTGTGCTACCCATGTTAGGTGGATCTATTCTCCATAAAACTAGTAGTCTTGCGGATGCTATATCTTTGCTTGTGGTTGAACTTGAGAGACAATTTGTTCATATGCATCCATCCATACAAAGGATTTTTCTAGAGTTTTCTAATATTGAGCATTCTTCCGTTAAGCGCGCCACCACTATATTTCTAGCTCATGAGTTTAGTTTTATTATGAAAGAAGCTCGTGAAATTTTCGCACATTATAAAGTAGATGGTGGCCGTCCTCCCATAGAGGGAATTCTCTTTAACCAAGAGGACATAATGCATTTACGATCTTTAGATCATGTTGCTTATAATGAAAATTTAAGAAAGAGGGTACCTACCGATATTTTAGTTGATAAGATTTCTGAGCTTAATAATAATTTTGCTATACGGAACAACGAATTGGGTTTATCTCTTGGACACAAGCTCACGACTTTTTGCCAAAAGAATGCTTATAATGATGAGTTGATCATACAATATGAGGGGCCGAAGGAGGAACCAGTTCCTGCCGAGCTCGATCTTGGGGATTCTTATCCCATTAAATTTAGCCATTTTGATTAATTTTGCTTACCACAAAGAAAACTTGTTGCTGAACGAAGGGAGTATGAGATGAGTTTCGAGATTTGCCATATCATTATTACGATTATACTTTGATCTATTCGTGTTTTTATGCCTAGCTAAGGGCGTTAAACAATAGCGCTTGTTGGGAGGCGACCCAATTTTATTTTTGTTCTTTGCTTTTTGCTTCTGTTTTGCAATAAATAATTCATCTAGCCTATGGTTAGATGTGGTTTCGTGTTTTAATTAGTGTTTGTGCCAAGTAAGACCTTTGGGATGGCTTACGGTGATAGCTGATTTGATCTTGCTGAAAAACAGAAACTTTTGTGCCTAGTCCAAGAATTTTTAAAAATCACAGAAGCATGATAAAATTCTTATTTTTTTCACACAAGATTGATAGACAAATTGCCTCGGTTTTCCTAATTTCTCAGAATTTTTGGAGTTGGAGAAGTATTCAAACTAGCCAGATTACTAGAGATTGTTCTGTTTTTGACAGATTCTGTTTTCTATGTGTTGTTTGCTTATTTTTGACGATTCTATGACTAGTATCGGGGGGTATGAACCATGGAAAAGTTGGAATACAGTAGATATTACACCAATATACATAAATAATGAGTTGACAACAGTACCAAAAGTGGTGATTTATTTTCTTATACTAACAGAGCTTATGAGATTTTCTTTTGAGTTTTGTGTTGTGAAGTTTTCAAGTTTTGGGTAAGGATTTGATGGACTATGGAATAAGGAGTGGCAAGAGCCTAAGATTGGGGATTCCCAAGGCACCCCAAGGTAATATTCAAGGACAACCAAGAGCCTAAGCTTGGGGATGCCCAGAAGGCATCCCCTCTTTCGTCTTCGTCTATCGGTAACTTTACTTGAGGCTATATTTTTATTCACCACATGGTATGTGTTTTGCTTGGAGCGTCTTGTATGATACGAGTCTTTGCTTTTTAGTTTGCCACAATCATCCTTGCTGTACACACCTTTTGAGAGGGACACGCATGAATCGTGATTTATTAGAATACTCTATGTGCTTCACTTATATCTTTTGAGCTAGGCAATTTTTCTCTAGTGCTTCACTTATATCTTTTTAGAGCACGGCGGTGGCTTTATTTTATAGAAATTGATGAACTCTCTTGCTTCACTTATATTATTTTGAGAGTCTCTAAACATCATGGTAATTTTCTTTGGTTATAAATTTAGTCCTAATATGATAGACATCCAAGAGGGGTATAATAAAAACTTTCATATAAAGTGCATTGAATACTATGAGAAGTTTGATTCCTTATGATTGTTTTGAGATATAAAGATGGTGATATTAGAGTCATGCTAGTAAGTAATTGTGGATTTTAGAAATACTTGTGTTAAAGTTTGTGATTCCCGTAGCATGCACATATGGTGAACAGTTATGTGATCAAGTCGGAGCATGATTTATTTATTGATTGTCTTCCTTACAAGTGGCGGTCGGGGACGAGCGATGGTCTTTTCCTACCAATCTATCCCCCTAGGAGCATGCACGTAGTACTTCGTTTCGATAACTAATAGATTTTTGCAATAAGTATGTGAGTTCTTTATGACTAATGCTGAGTCCATGGATTATACGCACTCTCACCCTTCCACCATTGCTAGCCTCTCTAGTACCGCGCAACTTTCGTCGGTACCATATGCCCACCATATACCTTCCTCAAAACAGCCACCATACCTACCTATTATGGAACTTCCATAGCCATTTCCGAGATATATTGCCATGCAACTTTCCACCGTTCCGTTTATTATGACACGCTTCATCATTGTCATATTGCTTGCATGATCATGTAGTTGACATCGTATTTGTGGCAAAGCCACCATTCATAATTCTTTCATACATGTCACTCTTGATTCATTGCACATCCCGGTACACCGCAGGAGGCATTCATATAGAGTCATATTTTCTTCTAAGAATCGAGTTGTAATTCTTGAGTTGTAAGTAAATAAAAGTGTGATGATCTTCATTATTAGAGCATTGTTCCATGTGAGGAAAGGATGATGGAGATATGATTCCCCCACCAGTTGGAATGAGACTCCGGACGGAAAAAAGAGGCAAAAAATGAGAGAAGGCCCAACAAAAAATGAGAGAAAAGAGAGAAGGGGCAATGCTGCTATCCTTTTACCACACTTGTGCTTCAAAGTAGCACCATGATCTTCATGATAGAGAGTCTCCTATGTTGTCAGTTTCATATACTAGTGGGAATTTTTCATTATAGAACTTGGCTTGATTATTCAGTGATGGGCTTCCTCAAATTGCCCTAGGTCTTTGTGAGCAAGCAAGTTGGATGCACACCCACTTAGTTTCTTTTTGAGCTTCCATAAACTTATAGCTCTAGTGCATCCGTTGCATGGCAATCAGTACTCACTCACATTGATATCTATTGATGGGCATCTCCATAGCCCGTTGATACGCCTAGTTGATGTGCGACTATCTCCTTCTTTTTGTCTTCTCCACAACCACCATATTCTATTCCACCTATAGTGCTATGTCCATGGCTCACGCTCATGTATTGCATGAAAGTTGAAAAAGTTTCGGAACATCAAAAGTATGAAATAATTGCTTGGCTTGTCATCGGGATTGTGCATGATTTGAATATTTTGTGTGATGAAGATGGAGCATAGCCAGACTATATGATTTTGTAGGGATAAGCTTTCTTTGGCCATGTTATTTTGAGAAGACATAATTGCCTTGTTTGTATGCTTGAAGTATTATTGTTTTTATGTCAATATTAACTTTTGTTTTGAATCTTATGGATCTGAACATTCATGCCACAATAAAGAGAAATTGCATGGATAAATATGTTAGGTAGCATTCCACATTAAAAATTCTATTTTTTATCATTTACCTACTCGAGGATGAGCTGGAATTAAGCTTGGGGATGCTTGATACGTGTCCAACGAATCTATAATTTTTTATTGTTCCATGCTATTATAATATCTGTTTTGGATGTTTTATTGCATTAATATGCTACTTTATATTATTTTCGGGACTAACTTATTAACCCAGAGCCCAGTGCCAGCTTCTGTTTTTTCCTTGTTTTTGAGTTTCACACAGAAGGAATACCAAACAGAGTCCAAACGGAATAAAACCTTCGCGATGATTTTTCTTGGACCAGAAGACACCCAGGACACTTGGAGATGAAGTCGGAGGAGCCACGAGGAGGCCACCAGGGTGGAGGGCGCGCCCCCTGTCTTGTGGGCCCCCCGTGACTCCCCTAACCTAATTCTTTCGCCTATATATTCACATATACTCCCAAACAACCAGAAGCATCCATGAAAATACTTTTCCACCACCGCAACCTTCTGTACCCATGAGATATCATCTAGGGACCTTTTCCGGTACCCTGCCGGACGGGGATTCGATCACGGAGGGCTTCTACATCAACCCTATTGCCCTTCCAATGAAGCGTGAGTAGTTTACCACAGGCCTATGGGTCCATAGGTAGTAGCTAGCTGGCTTCTTATCTCTCTTTGATTCTCAATACCATGTTCTCCTCGATGTTCTTAGAGATCTATCTGATGTAATACTCTTTTGCGGTGTGTTTGCCGAGATCCAATGAATTTGGATTTATGATCAGCTTATCTATGAATATTATTTGAATCTTCTGAATTCTTTTATGCGTGATTTGATATATTTGTAATTCTCTTCGAACTATCGATTTGGTTTGGCCAACTAGATTGGTTTTTCTTGCAATAGGAGAAGTGCTTAGTGAGGGAGTCCTTGATTATGGGGTCCTCGGGTGTCCGGGCTATGTGATATGAGCCGAAGTGATGGGCCGTGAAGATACAAGGAAGAAGGCATTCCCCCATGTCCGGATGGGACTCCCCTTTGCATGGATGGCAAGCTTGGCGCCCGGATGTGTAGTTTCCTTTCTCTGTAAAAATGACTTTGTACAACCCTAGGCCCCTTCGGTGTCTATATAAACCGGAGGGTTTATTCCATAGAGGCTATCAGAATTTGCATAGGCTAGACAGCTAGGGTTTAGCCATTACGATCTTGAGGTAGATCGACTCTTGTAACCTCTATACTCATCAAAGTCAATCAAGCAGGAAGTAGGGTATTACCTCCATTAAGAGGGCCCAAACCTGGGTAAACATCGTGTCCCCTTGTCTCCTGTTACCTTCGATCGTCAGACGCACAGTTCGGGACCCCCTACCCGAGATCGGCCGGTTTTGACACCGACATTGGTGCTTTCATTGAGAGTTCTGTTGTGCCGTCGACAGAAGGTTCGATGGCTCATTCGATCATCTAAAACGATGCTGTTTTGGGGGAAACTTTCCTCCCCGGTCAAAATTTTGTGTTTGGCGAGTTCGCTCTGTGTGCCAACTCAATTGGCCACCTCAAACAGATCGACAGCTACGCCCCTGGTCATCGGATCAGTTTTGCGAACCTGAATTATGTCACTGATATCCGAGGAGACTTGATCTTCGAAGGGTTCGCGGCCCCGACCACCGCTCTGGCCTTAGATCCGGGGCAAACTGTCGGGTCCGAAGATGGGAGTTTGGAGCCCACCAGACCCTCTGCTATTACGAAGCCCGCTACCGGAGACCCGGAGGCGACTGCATCATCGGCAAGCCCGGAGTCAAACTGGGTTCCCCTTATTATTGAAAAGCCGGACTCGCCCCCAGACGCTAGCACCAAACTCTCAAGGTCCACACAGAGTGAGCATGGCCATGAGGCTTTTGCCCTGACTAGCTCCGCGGACTCTCGTTTCCCCATCCAATCCTCGCTCCTAAACGAGGCTCTGGACTTCATGCGATCCCTCGCCATTACAGAGGAATCACCTCCGAACTACGCCCAGCCGGGATTAGGGGCTGAGAGCAGGGAATTTTACGTCCCACCCACCACCCACTTTATAGCCACTGTCGAAGACTTAACTGGCATGCTGGATTATGCCTCCGAAGACATCGACAGCATGGACGACGATGCCGGAGACAAACAAAGCCAAGACCTGCCGTTCACCGGGCGCTGGACGGCTACCTCCACATATGATGTGTATATGGTGGATACACCCAAAGAGGACGACGATGAAGGCAGGAAAGATTCGATCGAGGATAAACCCGCGGATGCACCACCGAAACGTCGACGTCAGCAATGCCACTCAAAATCACATCGCAGAAAGGAAAGTAATACCGGCACCAGAGAAAATAACACTCCGGGCAATGCCGAAGACCCCGTTGAGCCTACTTCCGAACAGGACAAATGGGAGGAGGGGCAAGTTAACCCCGACGAGCGGGTTGGGAATGTGGATTCGGAAGATAGCAACTATCTACCGATCTCCAAGGATGATGCCACCGTCGACAACGAAGACTTCATCGTGCCAGAGGAACCCCTCGAGCAGGAGCGCTTTAAGCGCCAGCTAATTGCCACTGTGAGAAGCCTAAAAAGAAATAGCAATAGCTCCAAGCCGAACAGGATACACTCAACGATAGGTGGACCTAGGTCCTAGCTGCCGAGGAATACGGCCTTGAGCGCCCAACAAAAAGTTCTCTGAAGCGTCGGCTGCTACCACAATTCGACGACGAGGCCCTTGAGCCAATACCGTCAAGATATGACCGCGCCGATGTACTGGACCGACCAGCACGTGGGCGAGATAAAGCGGCTACCTACGCCAAACACCAACCCGCACCACCTCGCCATAGAGGCAAAGAGGCAGCGGCTCCAGGATACATCTACGATGTACGACAGGACCTGGACAATAGAGCAGGCCAAGCCAGATCAATCTATGGATCAAGGGGGCGTGCCCCAACGTGAGAAGATGGCCATCAAGCTTGGCGTGATAGGCACAACCTCACCCGGGCTGAAAACCAAACACGAATGTCATCTGAACTCCATCGTGACGTTGCCCGATACAGAGGCGCCGCACACCCCTTATGCTTTACCGATGAGGTAATGCAGCATTAGTTTCCAGAAGGGTTTAAACCCGTAAATATTGAATCATACGATGGCACGACAGATCCTGCAGTATGGGTTGAGAATTTCCTTCTCCATATTCATAAGGCTCGCGGTGACGATCTCCACGCCATCAAATACCTCCCCTTAAAGCTGAAAGGACCAGCATGACACTGGTTAAATAGCCTCCCAGAGAACTCCATCGGTAGCTGATACATCTCCAACGTATCTATAATTTTTTATTGTTCCATGCTGTTTTATTATCAATCTTGGATGTTTTATAATCATTTTATTGTCATTTTATATCATTTTTTGGTACTAACCTATTGACATAGTGCCAAGTGCCAGTTGCTGTTTTTTACATCGCAGAAAATCAATACCAGACGGAGTCCAAATGCCACGAAACTCCACGATGATTTTTTATGGGCCAGATGGAAGATGTTGGGCCCTGGTTGCACCTGGGGGAGTCCTGAGGTGGGGACAACCCATCAGGGCGGGCCAGGAGGCCCAGGCGCGCCCTGGTGGGTTGTGCCCACCTCGGGTGCCCCCTGGACCGCCTCTTTGCTCTATAAATACCCCAAAAATACCAAAACCCTAGAAGCATCGACGAAATATTCATCCAGCCGCCGCAGAGTCCAGAACCACCAGATCCAATCTAAACACCATCTTGGATGGGGTTCACCACCTCTATTGGTGCCTCTCCGATGTTGCGTGAGTAGTTCTTTGTAGACATTTGGGTCCGTAGTTAGTAGCTAGATGGCTTTCTCTCTCGCTGAATTCTCAATACAGTGGTCTCTTGGAGATCCATATGATGTAACTCTTTTTGGGGTGTGTTTGTTGGGATCTGATGAACTTTGAGTTTATGATCAATCATTTCTTTTTATATCCATGAAAGTTATTTGAGTTTCTTTGATCTCTTATATGCATGATCTCTTATAGCCTCGTATTTCTTCTCCGATATTTGGGTTTTGTTTGGCCAACTTGATCTATTTATCTTGCAATGGGAAGAGGTGCCCGGTAGTGGGTTCGATCTTACGGTGCTTGATCCCAGTGACATAAAGGGAAACAACACATATGTATCGTAGCTACTAAGGATAAAAAGATGGGATCTATATCTACGCAATAGATAAATGGATCTTGTCTACATCATGTCATCATTCTTATTGCATTACTCCGTTTTTCCATGAACTTAATACACTAGATGCATGCTGGATAGCGGTCGATGTGTGGAGTAATAGTAGTACATGCAGGCAGCAGTCGGTCTACTAATCTTGGACGTGATGCCTATGTAATGATCATTGCCTGGATGTTGTCATAATTATTTGAGGTTCTATTAATTGCCCAATAGTAATTTGTTTACCCACCATTTGTTATCTTTCTCGAGAGAAGCCACTAGTGAAACCTACGGCACCTGGGTCTTCTTTCTCATATATTTGCTTGCGATCTACTTTTCCTTTGCATTTTTATTCAGATCTATTAAACCAAAAATACAAAAATACTTTGCTGCACTTTATTTATTTGCGATTTATTATTTCAATCTATTACAAATTTCTGGCATCGTTACCTGAAAGGGATTGACAACCCCTTTAACACGTCGTGTTACGAGGTGTTGTTATTTGTGTGCAGGTGTTGTTTACGTTGTGTTGCTTGGTTCTCCTACTGGTCAATAACCTTGGTTTCTTCACTAAGGGAAATACCTACCCTCACTATGCTGCATCATCCCTTCCTCTTTGGGGAAAATACCGATGTAGTCCTAGCAGACAGGAGCTTTTCTGGCGCTATAGTCAGAGAGCGATCAGTAGCTGGGAAGATTTGGAGGATGCCTTTTGAGACAACTTCCAAGGCACCTACGTCCGGCCTCCGGATGCCGATGACCTCAGTCATATAGTCCAGCAACCCGGAGAGTCAGCCCGAATACTCTGGACTAGGTTCTTAATTAAAAAGAACCAAATCGTCGACTGTCCGGACGCTGAAGCCCTGGTGGCCTTTAAAAATAGCGTCTGTGACGAATGGCTCGCCCGACACCTCGGCCAAGAAAAACCAAAGTCCATGGTAGCTCTTACCGCACTCATGAGCTGCTTTTGCACGAGAGAAGATAGCTAGTTAGCTCGTAGAAGCAACAGTACCAGCGACCCTGGCACCTCCGAAGCCAGAGACGGCAACGGTAGGCCATGATGCAATAAACACAAGCGTCGAAGCAACAATGAAGATACCGAAGACACGGCGGTCAACGCTGGATTCAGTGGCTCCAAATCTGGTCAGTGGAAGAAGCCATTTAAAGGAAACAAAGATGGTCCATCCAGTTTGGACAAAATACTCGATCGGCCTTGCCAGATTCATGGCACCCCTGACAAGCCTGCCAATCATTCCAACATAAATTGTTGGGTCTTTAAACAGTCCGGTAAGCTAAACACCGAACATAAGGTGAAAGGGCCGCCAAGCGAGGATGATGAAGAGCCTCGTCCACCGAACACAGGGGGCAAAAGAAATTTCCACCTGAGATAAAAACAGTGAATGTGATATATGTCACTCATATCCCCAAGGGGAGCGCAAGCGTGCACTAAGGGACGTATACGCCGTAGAGCCAATCGCCCCAAAATTCAACCCCTGGTCGGCTTGTCCGATCACCTTTGATCGTAAGGACCACCCGACAAGTATTCGTCACGGAGGTTCGGCAGCTTTGGTCGTTGATCCAATCATCAACGGATTCCATCTCACCCGAGTCCTCATGGATGGCGGTAGTAGTCTTAACTTGATTTATCAAGACACGGTCCGCAAAATGGGTATTGACCCAATTATGACCCACAAGTATAGGGGAACTATCTTAGTCCTTTAGATAAGTAAGAGTGTCGAACCCAACGAGGAGCAGAAGGAAATGATAAGCAGTTTCCAGCAAGGTATTCTCTGCAAGCACTGAAATTGTAGGTAACAGATAGTTTTGTGATAAGATAATTTGTAACGAGCAACAAGTAACAAAAGAAAATAAAGTGCAGCAAGGTGGCCCAATCCTTTTTGTAGCTAAGGACAAGCCTGGACAAACTCTTATATAGAGAAAAGCGCTCCCGAGGACACATGGGAATTATCGTCAAGCTAGTTTTCATCACGTTCATATGATTCGCGTTCGGTACTTTGATAATTTGATATGTGGGTGGACCGGTGCTTGGGTGCTATCCTTACTTGGACAAGCATCTCACTTATGATTAACTCCTATTGCAAGCATCCGCAACTACAAAAGAAGTATTAAGGTAAACCTAACCATAGCATGAAACATATGGATCCAAATCAGCCCCTTATGAAGCAACGCATAAACTAGGGTTTAAGCTTCTGTCACTCTAGCAACCCATCATCTACTTATTACTTCCCAATGCCTTCCTCTAGGCCCAAATAATGATGAAGTGTCATGTAGTCGATGTTCACATGACACCACTAGAGGAGAGACACCATACATCTCATCAAAATATCGAACGAATACCAAATTCACATGACTACTAATAGCAAGACTTCTCCCATGTCCTCAGGAACAAACGTAACTACTCACAAAGCATATTCATGTTCATAATCAGAGGAATATTAATATGCATATAGGATCTGAACATATGATCTTCCACCAAATAAACCAATTAGCATCAACTACGAGGAGTAATCAACACTACTAGCAACCTACAAGTACCAATCTCAGACTTAGAGACAAGAATTGGATACAAGAGATGAACTAGGGTTTGAGAGGAGATGGTGCTGGTGAAGATGTGGATGGAGATTGGCCCCCTCCCGATGAGAAGAGCGTTGGTGATGACGATGGCGATGATTTCCCCCTCCCGGAGGGAAGTGTCCCGGCAGAACAGCTCCGCCAGAGCCCTAGATTGGTTCCGCCAAGGTTCCGCTTTGTGGCGGCGGAGTCTCGTCTCGAAATCTTGCTTATGAAGTTTCTTCGGACGAAAGACGTCATATAGCAGAAGATGGGCAACGGAGGGCCACTAGGGGGCCCACGAGGCAGGGGGCGCGCCCCCCACCCTCGTGCCCAGGGTGTGGATCCCCTCTGGTATTTTCTTCGCTCAGTATTTTTTATTATTTCCAAAAATAACTTCCGTGGAGTTTTAGGACTTTTGGAGTTGTGCAGAATAGGTCTCTAATATTTGCTCCTTTTCAAGCCCAGAATTCCAGCTGCCGGCATTCTCCCTCTTCATGTAAACCTTGTAAAATAAGAGAGAATAGGCATAAGTATTGTGACATAATGTGTAATAACAGCCCATAATGCAATAAATATCAATATAAAAGCATGATGCAAAATGGACGTATCAACTCCCCCAAGCTTAGACCTCGCTTGTCCTCAAGCGGAAGCCGATAACGATAAATATGTCCACATGTTTAGAGGTAGAGGTGTCGATAAAATAAAATACGGACATGAGGGCATCATGATCATTCTTATAACCGCAACATATATGGATATTATTATATGATTTCTTATGCTCAATTAATAATCTATTCACAATGCCAAGTATGAATCAGAAACTTTATTGAGAACTAACAAACTATAGTCTCAGTCATTGAGGCAATTGCAATTTATCATAACATCCGAAAGAGTCTATGTAAGAGCTTTTCAGCAAGTTCACATACTCAACTATCATTTAGTCTTTCACAATTGCTAACACTCACGCGATACTTATGGTTACGGAGTTTTAATCGGACACAGAGAAAGATAGGGGCTTATAGTTTCGCCACCCAACCTTTTACCTCAAGGGTAATGTCAACAATAATAGTTCATGCTAGCTTACATCCAATTGGATATATATATCAAGATCTTTCCAACACAAGGTGCTTGCCAAAGGATAAAATGTAAAAAGGAAAGGTGAAGATCACCATGACTCTTGCATAAGGGTAAGAGTTAAAAGTAAAAGATAGGCCCTTCGCAGAGGGAAGCAGAGGTTATCATGCGCTTTCATGGTTGGATGCACGAAATCTTAATGCAAAAGAACGTCACTTTATATTGCCACTTGTGATATGGACCTTTATTATGCAGTCAATCGCTTTTATTTCTTCCATATCACAAGATCGTATAAAGCTTATTTTCTCCCACACTAATAAGTCATACATATTTAGAGAGCAATTTTTATTGCTTGCACCGATGACAACTTACTTGAAGGATCTTACTCAATCCATAGGTAGATATGGTGGAATCTCATGGCAAAACTGGGTTTAAGGATATTGGAAGCACAAGTAGTATCTCTACTTGGTGCAAGGAATTGGCTAGCACGAGGGAGAAAGGCAAGCTCAACATGTTGGATGATCCATGACAATATACTTTATTTCAGATATAAGAAAACATAACCCATTACGTTGTCTTCCTTGTCCAACATCAACTCTTTAGCATGTCATATTTTAATGAGTGCTCACAGTCATAAAGGATGTCCAAGATAGTATATTTATATGTGAAACCTCTCTTTCTTTATTACTTCCTATTAATTGCAACGATGACCAAAGCTATGTTTGTCAACTCTCAACAATTTTTAGTCATCATACTCTTCCTATGTGAAGTCATTACTCTCCATAAGATCAATATGATCTCTTTGTTTCTTTTTATTCTTTCTTTTTCTTTTATTCCCTCAGGATCATAGCAAGATAATCAAGCCCTTGACTCAACTCTAATCTTTATTATATATAGCTCACGGACTCGATTACATAGAGGGACCATAAAGCAAAACTCAAAACTAAATCATACCAAAGACTTTATTCTACTGGATCAAGATACTACTTAAAAGGATCGAACTAAGAAAAAGGTAAAGATAGAGATGTGATGGTGATACGATACCGGGGCACCTCCCCCAAGCTTGGCAGTTGCCAAGGGGAGTGCCCATACCCATATGATTATGTCTCCCTTGCTGGTGAAGAAGATTGTGGTGATGATGGGTAGTCGTAATTCAAGCGTAAGAGATCCTCCAACTTGCGGATAATGCCCTTGAGTGCAACAATATGCTCCTTCAACAAAATATTTTCACGTGTGAGATACTTGTTTTGTATACGAGCTAACTCAATCATCTTGAAAGCTTCGATCTCAGTTGGGGTAAGAAGATTGTGATCAAGTTGAAGGATGTCTTCTGCTGCCGGAACTTGGTCTTCCGTGGCCTTCTTGGTCCCTTCATCCTTGTTGATCTCCATGGGTTCTTCCCTCTTCAGCTCTATCTTCATTAGCCAAGCATCGTTGTCACCATTGTTGGAGTAGGGGGACGACATGATGCCTGGCCTTGACAACCCTAACAGAAAACAGCTTGAAACAAGAACAGAAGATAATTGTGTGGTACAGTGGTCAAAACCTTCGGCAGATTATATAATGAATGTTTACCGACCAAAAGAAGTGTTGTGCAAGAAAACAGAGTCCGGAGAGCGCACGAGGTGCCCACGAGGCAGGAGGCGCGCCCAGGGGGTAGGGTGCGTCCTCCACCCTCGTGGAGGCCTCGTGTCCTTCCCTGTCTGCTTCTTATTTTTCTAATTTTCTAAATATTCCAAAACGGAGAAAATTTGCCATTAGAACTGTTTTGGAGTCGGTTTACTTACCGTACCACATACCTATTCCTTTTCGGAGTCTGAAATGTTCTGGAAAGTGTCCCTTATGTATTCCTCCAGGGTTACAGTTTCAATAACATTGGTTTCAATATTTATAGGATTACCTGAGATATAATGTTTGATTCTTTGACCGTTCACCACCTTCGGATTTGTGCCCTCGAAGTTGTTGATTTTTATGGCACCGGAACAATAGACCTCCTCGATAACGTAAGGACCTTCCCATTTAGAGAGAAGTTTTCCTGCAAAAAATCTTAAACGAGAGTTGTATAATAATACATAATCACCTACATTAAACTCACGCTTTTGTATTCTTTTGTCATGCCATCTTTTAACTGTTTCTTTAAACAATTTGGCATTCTCATAGGCTTGGGTTCTCCATTCATCAAGTGAGCTAATTTCAAATAACCTCTTCTCACCGGCAAGTTTGAAATCATAGTTGAGCTCTTTAATGGCCCAATATTCCTTACGTTCTAGTTCGAGAGGTAAGTGACATGCTTTTCCATAAACCATTTTATACGGAGACATACCCATAGGACTTTTATATGCAGTTCTATAGGCCCATAATGCATCATCAAGTTTCTTTGACCAATTCTTTCTAGATCTATTAACAGTCTTTTGCAAAATTAATTTGAGTTCTCTATTACTCAATTCTACTTGACCACTAGACTATGGGTGATAAGGAGATGCAATTCTATGATTAAAAATCATACTTAGCAAGCATTTTACGGAAAGCACCATGAATAAAATGTGAACCACCATCAGTCATTAAATATCTAGGGACTCCAAACCTCGGAAAAATAACTTCTTTAAGCATCTTAATAGAAGTGTTATGATCAGCACTACTAGTTGGAATAGCTTCTACCCACTTAGTAACGTAATCAACAGCAACTAAAATATGAGTATACCCATTAGAGGCAGGAAACGGTCCCATATAATCAAAGCCCCAAACATCAAATGGTCCAATAACAAGTGAATAATTCATAGGCATTTCCTGACGTCTACTAATATTACCAATTCTTTGACATTCATCACAAGATAAGACAAACTTACGGGCATCCTTGAAGAGAGTAGGCCAATAAAAACCGGATTGCAATACCTTATGTGCAGTTCTATCTCCAGCGTGGTGTCCTCCATAAGGCTCGGAGTGACACATGCGTAGGATCTGTTCCTGTTCATGCTCAGGTACACAACGCCTAATAACACCATCTACTCCTTCTTTATAAAGATGTGGGTCATCCCAAAAGTAATGTCTCAAATCATAGAAAAACTTTTTCTTTTGCTGGTATGTGAAACTAGGTGGTATAAATTTAGCAACAATGTAATTAGCATAATCAGCATGCCATGGAGCAGTACGAGAAGCATTTATGACATTTAATTGTTCATCAGGAAAGCTATCATCAATAGGTAGTAGGTCATCAAGAACATTTTCTAACCTAGACAAGTTGTCTGCAACGGGGTTCTCAGCTCCCTTTCCATCAATAATATGCTAATCAAATTCTTGTAGCAAGAGAACCCATCTAATAAGTCTAGGTTTAGCATCTTTCCCATAAGATATTTAATAGCAGCATGATCCGTGTGAATAGTTACTTTAGAATCAACAATATAAGGTCTGAACTTATCACAAGCAAATACAACTGCTAAGAATTGTTTTTCAGTAGTAGCATAATTTCTCTGAGCACTGTCTAGAGTTTTACTAGCATATTGAATAACATTTAATTTCTTATCAACTCTTCGCCCTAGAACAGCACCTACAGCATAATCACTAGCATCACACGTAATTTCAAAGGGTATATTCCAATTAGGTGGCTGAACAATAGGTGCAGAAATCAAAGCTTTCTTAAGTATTTCAAATGCTTCTACACAATCATCATCAAAGACAAATGGTATATCTTTTTATCATAGATTAGTCAGA
Organism: Triticum aestivum; assembly: GCF_018294505.1. Lineage (NCBI taxonomy): Eukaryota > Viridiplantae > Streptophyta > Magnoliopsida > Poales > Poaceae > Triticum > Triticum aestivum. The sequence continues at coordinate 194,309,702 of NC_057799.1, forward strand.
GGCCGAGAAAATTTTGAGAAGTCCTTAATGAACCTCCTATAAAAACTGGCATGACCAAGAAAACTTCTTATACCTTTGATGTCCTTGGGACATGGCATCTTTTCGATAGCATCAACTTTAGCTTTATCAACTTCAATACCTCTTTCAGAAATTTTATGCCCCAAGACAATACCTTCATTAACCATAAAGTGGCACTTCTCCCAATTCAAGACAAGGTTAGTGTCTTCACATCTCTGCAAAACTCGATCAAGGTTGCTCAAGCAATCATCAAAAGGGGATCCATAGACGGAGAAATCATCAATGAAAACCTCACAAATCTTTTCACAAAAATCAAAGAATATAGCCATCATGCATCTTTGAAAGGTAGCAGGTGCATTACATAAACCAAAAGGCATACGTCTATAAGCAAAAGTACCGAAAGGGCAAGTAAAAGTGGTCTTAGCTTGATCATTAGCTGACACAGGTATTTGAGAGAAACCAGAGTAACCATCTAGAATGCAAAAATGTGTATGTTTGGATAATATTTCTAGCATTTGATCAATAAAAGGTAAGGGGTAATGATCCTTTTTAGTAGCCTTATTTAATTTACGGAAGTCAATTACCATCCTATAACCTGTAATAATTCTTTGCGGAATCAATTCATCTTTATCATTAGGAACGACAGTAATACCTCCCTTCTTAGGAACACAATGGACAGGACTTACCCACTGGCTATCAGCAACGGGATAAATTATACCTGCCTCAAGGAGCTTTAATATTTCCTTTCTTACCACTTCTTTCATCTTAGGATTTAATCGTCGTTGATGATGGCGTCTTTCTCCAAATTTATTTTGTGTTGACATAGAGTGGGACTAACGCCCTTAAGATCATCAAGAGTATATCCAATAGCAGCACGGTGCTTTTTCAGAGTTTTCAATAATTTTTCGTCCTCCTTCTCTGAAAGGTTAGCACTAATAATAATAGGATATATCTTATTTTCATCAGGTTAAGGTTTAAGCTCAAACGCGGGATCACCCTTGGGTGGAGGAGGATCCCCTAGGATTTCAACAAGCAAGTTGTGTTTCAGAATAGGTCCCTGTTTAAAGAATACTTCATCTATTTCCCTTCTTTCATTCATAAACATATCATTTTCATGGTCTAGCAAATATTGTTCTAAAGGATCACTAGGAGGCACGACAATAGAAGCAAGACCAATAATTTCATCCTTACTAGGCAATTCCTCTTCACGGTGTTGTCTACGAAATTTAGAAAAGTTAAACTCATGAGACCCAAACCAATAGTAACAACATCCTTTTTGCAGTCTGTCTTAGCATTAACTGTGTTCAAGAAGGGTCTACCAAATATAATGGGACAAAAGCTATCTTGTGGGGAACCAAGAACAAGAAAATTAGCAGGATATTTAGTTTTTCCGCACAAGACTTCAACATCTCCAACAATCCCAATTGGTGAAATAGTATCTCTATTGGCAAGCTTAATATCATGCATAATTTCTTGATATAAAGAAATAGGTATTGCACTAGCACCGGCACCCATATCACACAAGCCATGATAACAATGATCTCCTATTTTAATAGAAATAACAGGCATGCCTACCACAGGTCTATGTTTATCTTTAGCACAAGGTTTAGCAATTCTAGCAGTTTCATCATAGAAATAAATAACATGCCCATCAATATAATCAGCCAAGAGATCCTTAACAATAGCAATATTAGGTTCAACCTTAACTTGCTTAGGAGGTGTATAAGTTCTAATATTGCTTTTACGAACCATGATTGAAGCTTTAGCATGATCCTTTATTCTAACAGGGAAGGGTGGTTTCTCAACATAAGCAGTAGGAACAATAGGATCATTATAAGTGATAGTATTTTCTTCAACTTTAATAGGTGCAACTACTTTTACTTCTATGGGAGGATGATATTTAAACCACTTCTCCTTAGGGAGATCAACATGAGTAGCAAAGGATTCACAGATAGAAGCTACTATCTCAGAGTCAAGTCCATATTTAGTCCTAATTTACGGGAAACATCGGTATCCATAAAAGATTTAACACAATCAAACTTAGGTGTTATACCTGACTTCTTACCTTCGTCGAGATCCCAATCTTCAGAGTTGCGTTTAATTCTCTCCAATAAATTCCATTTGAATTCAATAGTCTTCATCATAAAGGAACCAGTACAAGAAGTATCGAGCATGGAGCGATTGTTGTCAGAAAGCCGAGCATAAAATTTTGAATAATCATTTCTCTTGAGAGCTCATGATTGGGGCATGAATATAACATTGACTTAAGCCTCCCCCAAGCTTGAGCGATGCTTTCTCCTTCGGGAGGCCAAAAATTATATATAATTACGATCACGATGAACAAGATGCATAGGATAAAACTTCTGATGAAATTCCAATTTCAATCGCTTATAGTCCCATGATCCCATATCATCACATAGCATGTACCATGTCAATGCATCTCCCTTCAAAGACAAAGGGAAGACCTTCTTCTTGATAACATCATCGGGCATACCTGCAAGCTTAAATAATCCACAAACTTCATCCACATAGATTAAGTGTAAATCGGGATGCAATGTTCCATCTCCTGCAAAAGGATTAGCTAGCAGTTTCTCTATCATACCCGAAGGAATTTCAAAGTAGACATTTTCATTTTCAGTAGGTTCAGTAGGTTGAGGAGCAACTCTTTGCTCTACTGGTCGGGGTGAAGATACCCCGAACAAGCCCCTCAGAGGATTACTTTCCATAGTAACAAGTGACAGTAAATTTCAGCACACTATATAAATTTTCCCTTACCAAATTCCACCTACCAAAGGCGCTTCACTCCCCGGCAACGGCGCCAGAAAAGAATCTTGATGACCCACAAGTATAGGGGATCTATCGTAGTCCTTTCGATAAGTAAGAGTGTCGAACCAACGAGGAGCAGAAGGAAATGATAAGCAGTTTTCAGCAAGTATTCTCTGCAAGCACTGAAATTGTAGGTAACAGATAGTTTTGTGATAAGATAATTTGTAACGAGCAACAAGTAAAAAAAGTAAATAAAGTGCAGCAAGGGGGCCCAATCCTTTTTGTAGCTAAGGACAAGCCTGGACAAACTCTTATATAGAGAAAAGCGCTCCCAAGGACACATGGGAATTATCGTCAAGCTAGTTTTCATCACGTTCATATGATTCGCGTTCGGTACTTTGATAATTTGATATGTGGGTGGACCGGTGCTTGGGTGCTATCCTTACTTGGACAATCATCCCACTTATGATTAACTCCTATTGCAAGCATGCGCAACTACAAAAGAAGTATTAAGGTAAACCTAACCATAGCATGAAACATATGGATCCAAATCAGCCCCTTACGAAGCAACGCATAAACTAGGGTTTAAGCTTCTGTCACTCTAGCAACCCATCATCTACTTATTACTTCCCAATGCCTTCCTCTAGGCCCAAATAATGATGAAGTGTCATGTAGTCGACGTTCACATGACACCACTAGAGGAGAGACAACATACATCTCATCAAATTATCGAATGAATACCAAATTCACATGACTACTAATAGCAAGACATCTCCCATGTCCTCGGGAACAAACGTAACTACTCACAAAGCATATTCATGTTCATAATCAGAGGAGTATTAATATGCATATAGGATCTGAACATATGATCTTCCACCAAATAAACCAACTAGCATCAACTACAAGGAGTAATCAACACTACTAGCAACCTACAAGTACCAATCTCAGACTTAGAGACAAGAATTGGATACAAGAGATGAACTAGGGTTTGAGAGGAGATGGTGCTGGTGAAGATGTTGATGGAGATTGGCCCCCTCCCGATGAGAGGAGCGTTGGTGATGACGATGGCGATGATCTCCCCCTCCCGGAGGGAAGTGTCCCCGGCAGAACAGCTCCGCCAGAGCCCTAGATTGGTTCCGCCAAGGTTCCGCCTCATGGCGGCAGAGTCTCGTCTCGAAATCTTTCTTATGATTTTTCTTCGGACGAAAGACTTCATATAGCAGAAGATGGGCACCGGAGGGCCACCAGGGGGCCCACGAGGCAGGGGCGCGCCCAGGGGGTAGGGCGCGCCCCCCACCCTCGTGCCCAGGGTGCGGATCCCCTCTGGTATTTTCTTCGCTACTATTTTTTATTATTTCCAAAAATAACTTCTGTGGAGTTTCAGGACTTTTGGAGTTGTGCAGAATAGGTCTCTAATATTTGCTCCTTTTCAAGCCCAGAATTCCAGCTGCCGGCATTCTCCCTCTTCATGTAAACCTTGTAAAATAAGAGAGAATAGGCATAAGTATTGTGATATAATGTGTAATAACAGCCCATAATGCGATAAATATCAATATAAAAGCATGATGCAAAATGGACGTATCACCCATCAAGAATCAAGCCTACTAACACCACCTTTAAAGGAGTGATACCTGGCATAGAAGCCCGCTGTACGGGCTCAATAACATTGGAAGTAGTCTTCGGTTCGCCGGATAACTTCCGAAGCGAAGACTTGACCTTTGACATCGTCCCCTTCCGCAGTGGTTATCATGCACTGCTCGGACGAACCACCTTCACTCGCTTCAATGCGGGACCGCATTGAAGTTACTTAAAGCTCAAAATGCCTGGACCCCGCGGCGTTATCACAGCTAATGGAAACATGGAGCGCTCCCTCCGTACCGAGGAGCACACCGCGGCCCTCCCAGCCGAGGTACAGAGCGGCCCTCTCAAGCCGCACACTTCATCGGCCATCAAGCCCCCGGACACTGTTAAACGAGTCCAGTCTACCCTACAGAACTACAGCTCGGTCCATCCAGAGCTGGACTAGCAATTCCGCCTCCGTCAATCCCCCCATCCAATCGTGGCATATGTACCGCGTGTGCATAACTGCACTCAAAATACCTTGGGCAACGATAGAGGCACACTAAGGATGAGGTCCATAATACGGGTCGACCCTATTCGGACCTTAACCTTCTTCTTCTTTTACCCCTTCTTTTTTTCTCTTTTCATGTTCTTTAAAACCTAAATCACTTTTCTGTGGTACAAGGGCCCTTTCCCAGGCTCCTTCTATATACACGATCGTCGATCCTCTCAAAGGATCCTACACCAAGGCGAAAAGCGCCGCAGACGTGCGGCAGGGTGTCCAAAGGATCTTCAAGATCACCTTTTCTTTTTTAGGACCTGTATACAGCTTTCCCTTGTTTACAAATTCTTGGCATGTAAAATAGCCTTGACGCTTGTGGCATTCTCTGTAAGAGCACATTTTGACGTATCAATCAGACTATAATGGAAACAGTTTTGCCCAACCATATTCGGTATTGGTTTATACTCTGTATTCCCTCTTCACGTCAGATTGGCATATACACCTCGGCATGATTTAAATGCCAGGGGCTCTGTTCAGCCACATATACTTTTCAAAAAAAATGTCCAAACACTTTTATTGTATACTTCAGAGTCCCGAATACTGCATTATATGCATCGGCTCCGAATCATGTCTTTGGTCAATAGTTGGGTTGCCCGGCTCCTGTGGTTACCACCTTACGTTCCGCCTGTTCGGCTAAGGTAGTAAAGGGAGAACTATTGCGATTGTGTTTCTGGTTCGTCCGGTCAAACACCTCAGTGGAGAAAGCCGAAAACTGACTGTCATGATACAGCGAGAGCTGGTCAGCGATTCGACGAGTTACTAAATCTCTTGCAATTTTTTCCGTATTGTATGAAGGACTGGCCTCCACCCAGTCACGCGCCTAAGGCATCCAAGTTCGGATAGCCGCATGCGCACCAGGGGCTAGCTCATAGTCCCATTATCAAACTCCTATGGCTAAGTGAGTGTGATAAAGCCGCATAGTCTGATTGCCTCGTTCGCTACATAGACACCTCCTTTATGGACCAAGACGTTGGGTCAAGTGTGGTCATGTGCTATTTAGAACACCCCCGTAGTATCTACGTGGGGGCTGAAGCCGACGACTGGTAAACTTTCAGAAATAAAACCGGCCGCACAGGAGGAAAATAATTGCATATAAAGGCACAAATATATTAGAAAGCCTTAGTTCATAAAACAACGTCTGGGCAATTCGGATACATTCACTCAAACATGACATCCTTTGAGCACTGGCCCTCTATTAAACGGGCACCCTCTAGGACGTCTTCAAAATACCGCACCGGCTTGCGGTGGTCCTTGCCTTCGGGTGGGCCCTCGACCGCCATGACAGCAGCCTTCATCTTTGCCCAGTGCATCTTGACACGGGCAACGGCCATTCGCGCACCCTCTATGCACGTCGAACGCTTCACAGCTTCAACTCGGGGCAGGGCGTCACCGAGCCGCTTGACTAGGCCGAAATAGCTGCTAGGAATGGGTCCGGCTGGCCACAGCCAGACTATGATATCCTTCATGGCCAAACCGGACATCCTATGCAGCTCCGCCAGCTGCATTATCTGGTTGTTCAGCAACGCTGGCCGTTCTGGCGCCAAGTACTGTGACCAGAAGAGCTTCTCCGTGGTGTTCCCCTCCTGGGCCCGGAAGAATTGTGCGGCGTCGGCCGCACTCCTCGGAAGACCCACAAAGGCATCTGCAGAACTCCATAGTTGAGTGAGCAAGGCATATTTCTGACTGCCAAATTTACTCTGCAAAAGAAAGGGCTTACCAGCCGCTATCTGTTCGGCCTGCTTGATCTCCTCGCGAGCCGCCCGGGACTTGGTCCGCGCCTCCTTGGCCCCCTGGAGAGCCTTGGCGAGATCGACTGCTTGGGCCTTATTCTTCTCTTCCAAGGCCTCGCACTTGCCGGCGGCGTCCTTGAGCTCTTGCTCCACTTCGGTCACCCGCTCCTCTTATCGACGGCGGGCAACCTGCTCGGCCTTTAAATCTGCGGCCGCTTGGCTCACCCGTGCCTGCTCCTTGGCTTGAGCAAGGGCGCTCTTCAGGGTCTTGACCTCGACCGCACTACCTACAATAAATGATCAGGGCAACACAGGAGATTAGACTCCGCATTGGCATATTACTTCAGGTGTGTAAAAAATTCTTCAAAACATACCTTGCGCCTCATCAAATCGCTTGTTGATGCGGACGAGATCCTCATCGGCAAGCTCCAGCTTCCACTTGACTTCGGATACTTCGGCGGCCTGGGGAGTCGCCGCTAACAGCGAAGCTTGTTTATCAAAATAGACAAGTACGTTATCTCCTGCGAATATCACTTGATCCTCTATTCGGCCTTTTTTTCAAAAGCAGAACAGAGTCTCAGGGGCTACTATCTATACACAGAAAAAAAATTTGCATATGCAAAGCGGCTAAGAATATTACATCGCATACCTCAAAGCTTGTTAATAGGCTGGTGAAGGCTTCGTTCAGCCCGCTTTTGGCAGACTGAACCTTCTCAACCACCGTACCCATCAGGGTACGGTGCTCCTCCATGACGGACGCACGTTGCAGTGCGTCCATCAGAGGGTTCGGCGCCTCCGGAGTAGTGGAGGTCGCCGTTGGGGTAAGCGCTCCCCCCTCCTTTGAAGGGGGTTGCTCGGTTGATTCCGGAGCCACATGGGTCTCCGGAATGGTGTTCATCTAGGGGTCGGACTGGTCAGGGCCCCCGTCGTTAGTCTCCATGGGGGTTGTGCCCCCCATGTTCTCGGCGGCCGAGGTATTACCCTCTGGCGCCGTCTGGGCAGCCTCCCGCACCTCTCCGTGGCCCGGAGAGGCCCTTTGGGACAACACTTCAGTGTCGTCCGTGGCGGTTGGCGGAGAGGCTCGCGGAGGCGTCTCGCTCTCCACCATCCCCGGCTCCAGCGAGTTCCCCGAAGATGATGATAGTTGGGGGAGATTGCGGGGCGGACTAAAGCACACAATACAATGTGTTAAAGCTACAATGATAAAGACCGGATATATGTACAGTATCCTTGGATACTTACGATGCGGCCAGGGGCTTCGACCTGGGGCGCCACTCTGGGATGGCTTCGGCATCCGAATCTGAGCCGTCCGAGAGGGATATCTTCCCCCTTTTGGATGCTTCCGCCTCTGGGTCTACGGAGGCCGCCCTTTTCTTCTTCCTCCCCTTAAGGGGAGAATCACCTTCGGCCTCCTCCTCCTCTTCGTCTTCATCTCCCTCGTGGGCGGAGGGAGCCTCGGTCTCTTCGGACATAGTGTCCAAAGTACCTTTACGGCGGAGGCCACCTTTGGCCTCCTTGCTCTTCTTCTTGGACTTCTTCTCCGGCGCCTGATATGGCGCCGGGACCAGCATCCTCGTTAACAGAGGAGTGGTTGGGTCTTCGGGCAGCGGAGCCGAACACTTGATCCGCTCCGCCTTCTTCGTCCAGGCCTGAAATAAAGGATGGAAGGCTCAGCATACTCTTTGATTGGTAAACTGAAGTTGTGTTCTGAAATTAATACTTACCGGGGTGGCTGGATGAGTGCAGTCGAGGCTGATGTCATCGGTCTTCTCCGGCCACGACTTTTGGGCCATGAAGAGCAGCTTCCAGATCTCTTCATGTGTCGTGCCAAAGAATCACTGCAGGGTCCGCGGCCCTTCCAGATTGAACTCCCACATATGGAGAGGCCGGCGCTGGCACGGAAGGGTCTGGCAGAATAGCATCACCTGGATCACATCAGTGAGGCTGGTGTTTTTTCTATCATGTTTTTGATACGCTTCTCCAGCATCAACACCTCATTGGTCGACCCCCAGTCCACACCCTTGTTGGTCCACGACGCGAGCCGCATTGGGGTCCAGATCTAAACTCAGGAGTGGCAGCCCATGTGGCGCCGCGAGGTTCGGTGATGTAAAACCACTCCTACTGCCATATCTTGACAGTCTCCACGAAGGCCCCTTTGGGCAAGGTGACGTTGGGGAGCTTGCTCACCATGGCACCACCGCAGTCCGTGTGCTGCCCGTCGACCACCTTCGGCTTCACGTTGAAGACCTTGAGCCATAGGCCAAAGTGTGGGGGGGTGCGGAGGAGCGCCTCGCACACGACGATGAACGTCGAGATGTGTAGGAAGGGATTCGGGGATAGATCATGGAAATATAGCCCGTACTAGAAGATGAGGCCGCGGACAAAGGGGTGGAGGGGAAACCCTAGTCCGCGGAGGAAGTGGGGGATAAATACCACCCTTTCACTGTGCTCCGGGGTGGGGATGACCTGCTTCTCGGCAGGGATCCTATGTGCAACGTCCGCGCTCAGGTATCCCGCCTCCCGGAGCTCCTTGATGTCCTTCTCCGTCACGGAGGAGGCCACCCACTTGCCTTGAGAGCCGGATCTGAACATGGCTAGAAAGGTTGGTGGCGGTAGGGAAGATCGAAGCTTGGGCGCTAGAGCTCGAGGATGGGAAGGTTGAGGAAGGAAGAAGGCATGGGATGAAAAGAAGGGTCTTTATCCATTTTATATAGGCAGTGAATATCAAGCGCCCCCCTTCAAGCCTTAAAACTCGCCTGTTCTCAAGGGGTCGTGCGAATGGCACGGTTGGATTACCCAAACCCGTATTGATGAGAATCCCGTCATAAGGGGACACGATCTCTGCTTTGACAAGACGTGTCAATGGAGGCTGCACCTCTAAACGCAAAGCGGGAGGCCAAAAAAATGGTTCAAAATAATAAAGAGGCCAGACGTAACATTTCGCCAAAAATGTTATCAGTAGACAGGCCTTATTTTGGTTAAGTATTGTGCCTTTGTGGTTGAAGGTTGTGACTTTTATACAGAGCCGGATACAGTTCTCTTATTCAGAAGACTGCTTTGAAGTATTTGGAGGAGGAACCCGCCTTGCAATGCCGAAGACAATCTACGTGCCGAACACATCGTCATCGAAAGACTGGTTCAGGGGCTACTGAGGGAGTCCTGGATTATGGGGTCCTCGGGTGTCCGGGCTATGTGATATGGGCCGGGCTGATGGGCCATGAAGATACAAGGAAGAAGGCATTCCCCCATGTCCGGATGGGACTCTCCTTTGCGTGGATGGCAAGGTTGGCGTCCGGATGTGTAGTTTCCTTTCTCTGTAAACCAACTCTGTACAACCCTAGGCCCCTCCGGTGTCTATATAAACCGGAGGGTTTAGTCCGTAGAGGCTATCAGAATTTGGATAGGCTAGACAGCTAGGGTTTAGCCATTACGATCTCGAGGTAGATCGACTCTTGTAACCCCTACACTCATCAAAGTCAATCAAGTAGGAAGTAGGGTATTACCTCCATTAAGAGGACCCGAACCTAGGTAAACATCGTGTCCCCTTGTCTCCTGTTACCTTCGATCCTCAGACGCACAGTTCGGGACCCCCTACCCGAGATCGGCCGGTTTTGACACCGACACTTAGCTTTGGGTTCAATCTTGCGGTGCCCTTTCCCAGTGACAGTAGGGGCAGCAAGGCACGTACTGTATTGTTGCCATCGAGGATAAAAAGATGGGGTTTTCATCATATTGCTTGAGTTAATTCCTCTACATCATGTCATCTTACTTAATGTGTTACTTTGTTCTTCATGAACTTAATACTCTAGATGCACGCAGGAGTCGGTCGATGTGTGGAGTAATAGTAGTAGATGCAGAATTGCTTCGGTCTACTTGACACGGATGTGATGCCTATGTGTCATAATCATTGCCTTAGATATCGTCATAACTTTGCGCTTTTCTAGCAATTGCTCGGCAGTAATTTGTTCACCCACTGTATTATTTGCTTTCATGAGAGAAGCCTCTAGTGAAACCTATGGCACCCGGGTCTATTTTCCATCATATAAGTTTCTGATCTAGTATTTTGCAATCTTTTACTTTCCGATCTATAAACCAAAAATATCAAAAATATTTACTTTGCCGTTTGTTTAGTTTTCATCTATCTCTATCAGATCTCACTTTTGCAAGTAACCGTGAAGGGATTGACAACCCCTTTATCGTGTTGGGTGCAAGTTGTTTGATTGTTTGTGTAGGTATTGGTGATTTGTGCATTGTCTCCTACTGGATTGATACCTTGGTTCTCAAACTGAGGGAAATACTTATCTTTACTTTGCTGCATCACCCTTTCCTCTTCAAGGGAAAAACCAACGCAAGCTCAAGTAGTTGGAAGAATTTCTAGCGCCGTTGCCGGGGAGATCTATGCCAAGTCAAGACATACCAAGTACCCACCATAAACTCTCATCTCTTTCATTACATTATTTGCCATTTGCCTCTCGTTTTCCTCTCCCCCACTTCTAAAACGATGTTTGAAAAGATTTGCCTTTTCTTCGCCCCTCTTCCATTCGCCCTCTTCGTTCGCTTTCGGTTTGTTCGATTGGTTTGTTCAGTGCTCTCTTTGCGAGGAGTTAGTTTCATCGAACCGCACATCTACAATTTCAACATCCTTGTTGTGATAGGTGTTGAAGACTCTGTAGGCGTGCGAGTCCTTTCCGTAACCAAGCATAAAACCCTCATGTGCTTTCGGTTCAAATTTGGAATTGTGTTGTGGATCTCTAATCCAGCATTTAGCACCCAAGACTTTGAAATAACTTACATTCGGTTTTTTGTCAGTGAGAAGCTCATAAGAACTCTTTTTGAGGAATTTGTGAAGATATACCCGATTGATGATGTGACAAGCAGTATCAATTGCTTCAGGCCTCCATCGACGAGGTGTTTTCTATTCATCAGGCGTAGTGCGGGCCATCTCAATGAGTGTCCCGTTCTTGCGCTCAGCAATTCCATTCTGCTAAGGAGTATAAGGAGTAGATAGCTCATGAGTAATACCAAGTTCGTCAAGATAGTCATCAAGGCCTATGTTCTTGACCTCGGTCCCATTGTCGCTTCTGATATGCTTGATCTTGATGCCATAATTCGTCATGGCACGGTTACCGAATCGTCTGAAGACACTCTGCACTTTAGTCTTGAAGGTAATGATATGCACCCAGGTGTAACGAGAATAGTCATCAACTATGACGAATCCATAAAGAGATGTTGCATTGGTTAGTGTGGCATAATGAGTAGGACCAAATAGATCCATATGAAGTAATTCAAAGGGACGAATGGTGGTCATGATTGTCTTTGCGGAATGCTTGGATCCGGTCATCTTTCCAGCCTCACAAGCACCGCAAAGGTGATCATATCTTTGCCAAATTTGACGCCCTCGACGCCAATGATGTGCTTCTTCTTGACGAGTGTGCTCAAATTCCTCATGCCAGCATGTCCAAGTTGCCGATGCCATATCCAGCACTCTGAAGATTTTGCCAAAAGACATGTTGCCGGATGAGGACCTAGTGAGAAATCTACAATATACAAATCACCTCTCCTAAAGCCTTCGAAGACTTTGGACTTGTCAGATTACATTAGCACAATACATCTATATTTGCCAAAGATGACAATCATATCAAGATCACAAAGCATTGAGACAGACATGAGGTTGTATCCTAGGGACTCGACAAGCATCACCTTTTCCATGTGTCGATCCTTTGAGATGCCAACCTTACCTAGACCCAATACCTTGCCTTTCCCTTTCTCAGCATAGGTGATATGCTTCAGATAAGACAGAGCAAGGGGAGCGTTGGTGAGGAGATTCCTGTCACCAGTCATGTGATTGGTGCAGCCACTGTCCAGAACCCATTCAGTAGCTTTTGGAGTATCATCATGTAGAAGCATTCATCTCACTTACAACTTCATATGCTTCAGTTGAAGAATATGATGATCAATTTCGTCAGTGAATTTCATCAATAAGAATATAACTAGCAGCATAGGGATCTGTGAAATGAGGAATTCATTTCATCATGATTAGCTTGCATCCCAACAAGCATTATGTCAGGCCTTCAGCAAATTCATCAGACATTTATTGTGTCTGAAGACCTAACCCTGCAGAAGAGATTAGTTCTTATTCTTAACCACCCACATCTGAATGGGTGGATGAGAAGCAATATAACACGAAGCATTGATAGAGAACTTAGGCATTGAATAGTATGCATTTCTCTTCACATGAGGAGTGTAGTACTCACACGAATATGCAAAGAAATTCTTAGCAATTTTGTGCACATAGTGATTTGAGCAATAATGCACATATTCATCAGATTGAGGTCTGTTTGCCCGCATAGAAGTGCTAGTACGAGCATGAATTGGCCTGCGTCTATTTGACAACTTTGGTCCAGGTGAAGAATTTGTCGTGGGGTTGTTCCTTTTCTTCGGCGGTGTCATGATGGCATTCACCTCAAGATTTTGAAGACCACTTTCGGGCACCCAGATTTTCTGCACAGGGGGGCCATTCGTGTAGTTAGTACCAACAAATCTAGCAAACACTTCACCATTCTGATTTTTACATAGCTTACAGGTGGAGTCAAAAGACTCATTAGAAGAATGTGGAGTATCACAGTTGTAGCCAAATAGAGTGGATGGATCAACTGGAGGTCCTTTTGCAGCAACCCATGTGGTTTTGGGGTACTGCTCAGGTTTCCAATAAGATCCATCTGCATTTAGCTTTCTCTCAAAAGCAATTCCATGTTTCCTAGGGTTCCTGTTCAGAATCTGCTTCTTGAGCACACCATAGAGAGTTTGGTGCCCTTTGAGGCTTTTGTACATGCCTGTGACATACAATTCCTTCAGACCTGCGTTTTCGTCAGTAACACTCGTGGTCTCCTTAGATGAGGGAATTGAAACCATAGAGGCAGTTGAAGATATAGTAGCAGTTGAAGTATTTGAACAATTAGCTGAAGAATTTGCATTATCACGTTCAAGGCATTTTAATCATGGAGCAACAAATTCTTCTTGAGAGATGCTGATTTTTTGAGCGAGGAACAAATCGTTGTCTTTCTGAAGAACATCATGAGATGCTCTCAGCTTCTCGAGTTCTTGCTTCCTTTGAAGAAATTCATAGGACAGCTTCTCATGTGCAGCTGAGAGGGCCACATGACGACTTTCAAGTTCATCATATTGTCACTTTAGGCGTCTGAGATCCTCAGACAAAGCTTGAATGCGATCCATTTCCTCATCTAACAGATCATCACTTTTGTATAGCAATTTTTGAATCCTTTCCATGGCATTTTGTTGCTCAGTTCTATTTTTAGCAAGTTTCTTATAGCTAGGTTTTGCTTCACATTCAGAGTCATCATCACTTGAGGTATTAAATTAGGCTTCACATGAAGTTACCTTGGCACCTCTTGCCATGAAGCAATAGGTTGGAGCGTAGTCATCAGCACAGTCTTCAGAGTTGGTGGAGTCACCTTTTTCTTCATGATCGAGGATAGACTTGCTGACGAACTTGATCGAGAGAGCCAAACTTGCAACCCCAGTGTCAGATTCCTCAGCTTCCTCGGATTCTTCTTCAGAATCCATTTCCTTCCCAATGATAGCGCGAGCTCTGCCGGAGGTGCTTTTCTTCTTTGATGAGGACTTTGATGAAGACTTTGACTTCTTCTTTTTTTCATCAGAATCGTCATCCTTGCTAGACTTTTTCTTCTTTGAACCCTTTTTCCAGTGGGGGCAATCAGCAATGTAGTGGCCTGGCTTCTTGCATTTGTGGCAAGTTCTTTTGTCGTATTCTTGAGCAGAAGCTTCAGTGTTCTTCGAATCATACTTTGAAGACTTTCCAAAGTGGTTCCTTTTGGAGAACTTCTGAAACTTCCTCAGCCAGCTCTCTGCCAATTTCCTCAGCATCATCAGTATTGCTTTCTGACACTTCTTCTTCAGTTCAAGAAATTGCCTTCGCTTTAGCCTTTGCCTTCAGAGCGCGAGGTCGCCCATAGCTAGGACCATACATATCCCCCTTCCCAGCTTGTTGAAATTCATGAGTATTGAGCCTCTCAAGAATATCAGTGGGATCAAGTGACTTGTAATCCGGACGCTCTTGAATCATCAGGGCAAGGGTGTCAAAGGAGCTGTCAAGAGATCTCAGCAATTTCTTCACCACCTCGTGGTCAGTGATGTCATAGGCACCAAGATCCTAGAGCTCATTGGAGATATCAGCGAGGCGATCGAAAGTTTGTTAAACATTTTCATTATCCAGCCTCTTGAAGCGGTTGAAGAGATTGCGAAGCACATCAACTCGAGAGTCACGTTGAGTGGAAACTCTCTCATTGACCTTGGAGAGCCTGTCCCAGATCAGCTTTGATGTTTCTAGTGCACTCACTCTACCATACTGCCCTTTGTTGATATGTCCACATATGATGTTCTTCGCTTGAAAGTCGAGTTGCTTGAATCTCTTCACATCAGCAAGACAGCAACATTCCTGCTAGGAGCAACAGTGGGAACGCCATTCTCAACAATGAACCAAAGGTCGTTGTCAATTGCCTCAAGATGCATGTGCATCTTGTTCTTCCAGTAAGGATAGTCTGTGCCATCAAAGATGGGGCACGCAGCAGAAACCTTGATCATACCTGTGGTTGACATAACTAAAACTCCAGGTGGTTAAACCAAAATCACACAAAACAAGGGAGTACCTTGCTCTGATACCAATTGAAAGCGCAGGTTATCTCCCAGAGGGGGGTGAATGGGAGAGTTTTATAAATTCGTCAAACTCTGAAGAATATGACAAAAATCAGAGTGAAGAAATAGAAACGCAAAGGAAACTAAGTCATCACAGAATCAGAGTGCAGGAAATCAGGATACGTAAGAGTGAAGAACATGTAATCATACAGCCATACACGCATGCAAAATATGAACTGAGAAAATGATAAATAGTGTGATGTAATTCTTCAGTTCAAATTCGTCAGAGCATAGAACACAAATTCTTCAGCAACGGAATAATGTAAGGGAGGGTGAGGAATTTGAAACCAGGTTGGCTCGGTGAAGACAATGGAATTTGGTAGACCAGTTCCAATTGCTGCATCAACTGTACGTCTGGTTGAGGCGGCTGAGTCGCAACTCAGAGGACACATAGTCCTCACCGTATTCCTCTTGAGCCAAGGCCCGCAGACCTCACCCAATCACTCATGATAAGTCTTCAAGGTAGACTTCCAAAACCTTCACAGACTTGTTCACTAGCACACCACAATGACTCTGGGTGTACTCAGAACTTGACGCCTAACCGTCTGGAAGTATGACAGTCTTCAAAGGTAACAGGCATTAGATCACACAGATCAATCTCTTCAGTGATGCTCAGTCACTTTGGCTCTGGGTTTTTCCTCACTTAGGATTCTCTCAATGTCGTCAGAGGATGGGTTGGTCTCTTATGAAAAGTGTCAAGTTCTCTCAGAGCAGCAAACCAACAAGTGGTTGTGGGTGGGCGGCCATTTATAGCCAGGGGCTCCCCGACATGAATTGTCATAAATGCCCTTCTTTGATTCGACCATTGTCAGGATACGGATCCACTCGACAGCTCACACGCGACGCAGCAACGGTCGAAATTTGAACTCTCAAATTCGTTGGGGCACTTATTTTCCTCACTTTTAGGCAGATCGCACTGGCGAAAACCCTCCTCAGCGTGACCAAATTCGTCAGTGACCAGATGAACTTTGTCACTATCGCTAGCAAATGCGCCAGCTATACTGGAGATTTCCAAAGGCTTCACTCGAAGCGGCTTTTGTGTATGCGTTTGAATAGGTTTGAGCGTCACTTCCAAAATATGAAATATGTTTCACCTAGACCTCCTTTATCAGTATGGTCTTTCCTATGACTCAAAGAATAAGAAAAGAAACTATGAAAACAAAAGTCTTCATATCAATTTCTTCAAAGGACATACCAATTTCATCACCAATTCTTCACTTGAAGAAATCCATTTTTACGGGTCATCTTCCATGTGTTAAACCAAATCTTCAGGGACTCTTTCTCTTGTGTATACTCACAAACACATTAATTCCTCAACCTACTTGTCTTCAATACTACAAAACCACTAATAGGGCACTTGATTCATGCTACCTCTTGAGCATGCGTTGGTTTTTCCCTTGAAGAGGAAAGGGTGATGCAGCAAAGTAGCGTAAGTATTTCCCTCAGTTTTTGAGAACCAAGGTATCAATCTAGTAGGAGGCCACGCTCAAGTCCCTCGCACCTACACAAACAAATAAGAACCTTGCAACCAACGCGATAAAGGGGTTGTCAATCCCTTCACGGCCACTTGCAAAAGTGAGATCTGATAGAGATGATAAGATAATATTTTTGGTATTTTTATGATAAAGATTAAAAGTAAAGATTGCAAAGTAAACAAAGATAGAAATAGCTTGTTGACGGAAGATTAATATGATGGAAAATAGACCCGGGGGCCATAGGTTTCACTAGTGGCTTCTCTCAAGATAGCATAAGTATTACGGTGGGTAAACAAATTACTGTCGAACAATTGATAGAATTGAGCATAGTTATGAGAATATCTAGGTATGATCATGTATATAGGCATCACGTCCGTGACAAGTAGACCGACTCCTGCCTGCATCTACTACTATTACTCCACACATCGACCGCTATCCTGCATGCATTTAGAGTATTAAGTTCATAAGAACGGAGTAACGCTTTAAGCAAGATGACATGATGTAGAGGGATAAACTCATGCAATATGATATAAACCCCATCTTTTTATCCTCGATGGCAACAATACAATACGTGTCGTTTCCCCTACTATCACTGGGATCGAGCACCGCAAGTGAACCCAAAGCTAAGAACTTCTCCCATTGCAAGAAAGATCAATCTAGTAGGCCAAACCAAACTGATAATTCGAAGAGACTTGCAAAGATAACCAATCATACATAAAAGAATTCAGAGAAGATTCAAATATTGTTCATAGATAATCTTGATCATAAACCCACAATTCATCGGATCTCGACAAACACACCGCAAAAGAAGATTACATCGAATAGATCTCCAAGAAGATCGAGGAGAACTTTGTATTGAGATCCAAAGAGAGAGAAGAAGCCATCTAGCTAATAACTATGGACCCGAAGGTCTGAGGTAAACTACTCACACATCATCGGAGAGGCTACGGTGTTGATGTAGAAGCCCTCCGTGATCAATGCCCCCTCCGGCGGGACGCCGGAAAAGGCCCCAAGATGGGATCTCACGGGTACAAAAGGTTGCGGCGGTGGAATTAGGTTTTCGTGGTGCTTTTCGATGGTTTGGGGGTACGTAGGTATATATAGGAGGAAGAAGTAGGTCGGTGGAGCCACGAGGGGCCCATGAGGGTGGAGGGCGCGCCCCCCTGCCTCGTGGCCTCCTCGTTGGTTGCTTGACGTCCACTCCAAGTCCTTTGGATCAAGTTTGTTCCAAAAATCACGCTCCCGAAGGTTTCATTCCGTTTGGACTCCGTTTGATATTCTTTTTCTGCGAAATACTGAAATAGGCAAAAACAGCAATTTGGGCTGGGCCTCCGGTTAATAGGTTAGTCCCAAAAATAATATGGAAGTGTATAAATAAGCCCATTAAACATCCAAAATAGAATATATAATAGCATGGAACAATAAAAAATTATAGATACGTTGGAGACGTAGCAAGCATCCCCAAGCTTAATTCCTGCTCGTCCTCGAGTAGGTAAATGATAAAAACAGAATTTTTGATGTGGAATGCTTCTTAGGATAATTTTCAATGTAATTATTTTTATTGTGGCATGAATATTTAGATCCGAAAGATTCAAGATAAAAGTTTAATGTTGACATAAAAACAATAATACTTCAAACATGCTAATCAAGCAATTATGTCTTATCAAAATAACATAGCCAAAGAAAGCTTATCCCTACAAAATCATATAGTTAGGCCATGTTTCAATTTCGTCACACAAAACGTTCTCATCATGCATAACCCCGATGACAAGCCGAGCAATTGGTTCATACTTTTTAACGCGCTTCAGCCTTTTCAACCCTTACGCAATACATGAGCGCAAGCCATGGATATAGCACTATGGGTGGAGTAAAGTATAATGATGGGGGTTATGAGAGAAGACAAAAAGGTAGAAGGTCTCACATTGACGCGGCTAATCAATAGGCTATGGAGATGCCCATCAATTGATGTCAATGAGAGGAGTAGGGATTGCCATGCAACGGATGCACTAAAGCTATAAATGTATGAAAGCTCAACAAAAGAAACTAAGTGGGTGTGCATCCAACTTGCTTGCTCACGAAGACCTAGGTCATTTTGAGGAAGCCCATCATTGGAATATACAAGCCAAGTTCTATAATGAAACATTCCCACTAGTATATGAAAATGATAACATAGGAGACTCTCTATCATGAAGATCACGGTGCTACTTTGAAGCACAAGTGTGGAAAAAGGATAGTAGCATTGTCCCTTCTCTCTTTTTCTCTCTTTTTTTTTCTTTTCCTTTTTTTCTTTGGGCCTTCTCCCCTTTTTTTTCTTTGGCCTCTTTTTTTATTTAGTCTGGAATCTCATCCCGATTTGTGGGGCAATCATAGTCTCCATCATCCTTTCTTCACATGGGACAATGCTCTAATAATGATGATCATCACACTTTTATTACTTACAACTCAATACTTAGAACAAAATATGACTCTATGTGAATGCCTCCGGCGGTGTACCGGGATATGCAATGAATCAAGAGTGACATGTATGAAAAAATTATGAATAGTGGCTTTGCCACAAATACAATGTCAACTACATGATCATGCAAAGCAATATGACAATGATGGAGCGTGTCATAATAAACGGAACGGTGGAAAGTTGCATGGCAATATATCTCGGAATGGCTATGGAAATGCCATGATAGGTAGGTATGGTGGCTGTTTTGAGGAAGATATAAGGAGGTTTATGTGTGATAGAGCGTATCATATCACAGGGTTTGGATGCACCGGCGGAGTTTGCACCAACTCTCAAGGTGAGAAAGGGCAATGCACGGTACCGAAGAGGCTAGAAAATTGTGGAAGTTTGAGAGTGCGTATAATCCATGGACTCACATTAGTCATAAAGAACTCATATACTTATTGCAAAAATTTATTAGCCCTCGAAGCAAATTACTACTACGCATTCCCCTAGAGGGATAGATTGGTAGGAAAATACCATCGCTCATCCCCGACCGCCACTCATAAGGAAAGCAATAAAAGAACACCTTATGTGTCAAAATTGACACACAACTTTTACCATACGTGCATGCTACGGGACTTGCCAACCTTAACACAAGTATTTCTCAATTTCACAATTACTCAACTAGCACACTCTAATATTACCACCTTTTTATCTCAAAACACTTATCAAGAATCAAACTTCTCATGATATTTAATGAACTCAATATGGAAGTTTTTATTATGCTCAACTTGGATGCCTATCACATTCGGATTAATTTCAATTAAAGCAAATTACCATGCTATTTAAAACTCTCAAAATAATATAAGTGAAGCATGAGAGATCAATAATTTCTATAAAATAAAACCACCATCGTGCTCTAAAAGATATAAGTGAAGCACTAGAGCAAAAACTATATGGCTCAAAAGATATAAGTGAAGCACATAGAGTATTCTAACAAATTCCGAATCATGTGTGTCTCTCTCAAAACGGTGTGTACAGCGAGGATGACTGTGACAAACTAAAGAGCAAAGACTCAAATTATACAAGACGCTCCAAGCAAAACACATATCATGTGGTGAATAAAAATATAGCTCCAAGTAAAGTTGCCGATAGACGAAGACGAAAGAGGGGATGCCTTCCGGGGCATCCCCAAGCTTAAGCTTTTGGTTGTCCTTGAATTTTACCTTGGGGTGCCATGGGCATCCCCAAGCTTAGGCTCTTGCCAATCCTTGTTCCATAATCCATCAAATCTTTACCCAAAACTTAAAAACTTCACAACACAAAACTTAACAGAAAATCTCGTGAGCTCCGTTAGTGAAAGAAAACAAAACACCACTTCAAGGTACTGTAATGAACTCATTATTTATTTATATTGGTGTTAAACCTACTGTATTCCAACTTTTATATGGTTCATAAACTCCATTACTAGCCATAGATTCATTAAAATAAGCAAACAACACGCGAAAAACAGAATCTGTCAAAAACAGAACAGTCTTTAGTAATCTGTAACTAACGCATACTTCTGGAACTCTAAAATTTCTACCAAAATAGGAAGACCTAGATAATTTGTTTATTGATATTCTGCAATTTGAATCAGTATTATATCACATTCTGGTGATTTTTAACAATTGTTTTCGTGAACAGAAATTTTCTGGAATTTTCAGCAAGATCAAATAACTATCATCCAAGAAGATCCTATAGGTTTAACTTGGCACAAACACTAATTAAAACACAAAACCACATCTAAACAGAAGCTAGATGGATTATTTATTCCTAAACAGAACCAAAAAGCAAAAAAACTAAAATAAAATTGGGTTGCCTCCCAACAAGCGCTATCGTTTAACGCCCCTAGCTAGGCATAAAAGCGAGGATAGATCTAGGTATTGCCATCTTTGGTAGGCAGTTCTTCAATCAGAAACCTATAAGCCCTAGGAGTTTCTTTCTTTTTATTGATTATCAAACTCCTAGGCACAAAATTGAGAAAATCATTTATAGCAAAAGGTTCCTTAAGGATAGCGAGAAAGTTGGGGTGAACACTTATGGATTTGAGGTCCGCATTTCCCTTACTAGAAGTTTCACCCTTATTTTTAGGAACATACATCAATTCGGCAAGCTTAGAATTAGGAGGAGTGTTTTTCACGGAAGAAAAGGCAGACCCTAGGTTGGTAATAATATCCTCAATTTTATCAATTCTAGTGGAATCTTGATCTATCTTTTCATTAACCGTAGGTTCCTTTTCTTTAAAAAAAATTAAGAGCAACTCCTGCCTAAGATCCGTATTGGGTAATTTGGTTATGGATCTTCTTATCCAAATTTTCAATCAACTCTATGGTGGCAACTTTATTTTCAATAATTTCAAGCCGTTGCATCACATGTTCCAAAGTTAAAATAGTTCCATTAACCAAAAGAGGTGGTGGGCCAAACAAATCTATCATAGCATTATAAGAATCAAAAGTATGGCTACCCAGGAAATTTCCTCCGGTAATGGTATCAAGAATATATCGATTCCAAGGAGTGATGCCTACATAAAAATTGCGAAGAAGAACGGAAGTAGATTGCTTCCTAGTAGATCTATTTTGCGCATTGCAAATTCTGTACCAAGCATCTTTTAGATTTTCTCCCTCCCTTTGTTTAAAATTAAGAACTTCATTCTCGGGAGACAAAGGAGTAGATAAAGGACTAGCCATGATGACGAAGCAACCGAAAAAGAGGCGAACGGAAAGAGAGGGCGAATAAAAACGCAAGGGTGAAGTGGGGGAGAGGAAAACGAGAGACAAATGGCAAATAATGTAATGCGAGGGATAGGAGTTTGTGATGGGTACTTGGTATGTCTTGACTTGTGCGTAGACTCCCCGGCAACGGCACCAGAAATGGCTCGTTGTCGGGAAATCAAATCTTGACTTGACTTGGTGCACACCTCCCCGGCAACGGCGCCAGAAATCCTTCTTGCTACCTCTTGAGCATGCGTTGGTTTTTTCCTTGAAGAGGAAAGGGTGATGCAGCAAAGTAGCGTAAGTATTTCCCTCAGTTTTTGAGAACCAAGCTATCAATCCAGTAGGAGGCCACGCTCAAGTCCCTCGCATCTACACAAACAAATAAGAACCTTGAAACCAATGCGATAAACGGGTTGTCAATCCCTTCACGGCCACTTGCAAAAGTGAGATCTGATAGAGATGATAAGATAATAGTTTTGGTATTTTTATGATAAAGATTAAAAGTAAAGATTGCAAAGTAAACAAAGATAGAAATAGCTTGTTGACGGAAGATTAATATGATGGAAAATAGACCCGGGGGCCATAGGTTTCACTAGTGGCTTCTCTCAAGATAGCATAAGTATTACGGTGGGTAAACAAATTACTGTCGAACAATTGATAGAATTGAGCATAGTTATGAGAATATCTAGGTATGATCATGTATATAGGCATCACGTCCGTGACAAGTAGACCGACTCCTGCCTGCATCTACTACTATTACTCCACACATCGACCGCTATCCAGCATGCATTTAGAGTATTACGTTCATAAGAACGGAGTAACGCTTTAAGCAAGATGACATGATGTAGAGGGATAAACTCATGCAATATGATATAAACCCCATCTTTTTATCCTCTATGGCAACAATACAATACATGTCGTTTCCCCTACTGTCACTGGGATCGAGCACCGCAAGATTGAACCCAAAGCTAAGCACTTCTCCCATTGCAAGAAAGATCAATCTAGTAGGCCAAACCAAACTGATAATTCAAAGAGACTTGCAAAGATAACCAATCATACATAAAAGAATTCAGAGAAGATTCAAATATTGTTCATAGATAATCTTGATCATAAACCCACAATTCATTGGATCTCGACAAACACACCGCAAAAGAAGATTACATCGAATAGATCTCCAAGAAGATCGAGGAGAACTTTGTATTGAGATCCAAAGAGAGAGAAGAAGCCATCTAGCTAATAACTATGGACCCGAAGGTCTGAGGTAAACTACTCACACATCATCGGAGAGGCTACGGTGTTGATGTAGAAGCCCTCCGTGATCAATGCCCCCTCCGGCAGGACGCCGGAAAAGGCCCCAAGATGGGATCTCACGGGTACAGAAGGTTGCGGCGGTGGAATTAGGTTTTCGTGGTGCTCTTCGATGGTTTGGGGGTACGTAGGTATATATAGGAGGAAGAAGTAGGTCGGTGGAGCCACGAGGGGCCCATGAGGGTGGAGGGCGCGCCCAGGGGGTAGGCGTGCCCCCTGCCTCGTGGCCTCCTCGTTGGTTGATTGACGTCCACTCCAAGTCCTCTGGATCATGTTTGTTCCAAAAATCACGCTCCCGAAGGTTTCATTCCGTTTGGACTCCGTTTGATATTCTTTTTCTGCGAAACACTAAAATAGGCAAAAAAACAGCAATTTGGGCTAGGCCTCCGGTTAATAGGTTAGTCCCAAAAATAATATGAAAGTGTATAAATAAGCCCATTAAACATCCAAAACAGAATATATAATAGCATGGAACAATCAAAAATTATAGATACGTTGGAGACGTATCAATGCACTTACGTGAATGATAAACAGTAAATAGAAGGTTCCTAGTCACGCCTCTAAGACTAGCTCAAGTGTTGTTGGTGATCTCATTTTTCGGATGTTAGGATATCGTTAAGTGTAAAGATAGTCCTAAAACAATATTGAGATTATGACATTGGAAGAGCGATCATATGGAATCGACCCAATCTTGTTTGTTATGAATTGAGTTAATATCGTCTGCATTCAATTGTTATAACACAAAGTGTTAATGTGTGATATTGCTCCTTAGATCATGAGAGTATCGTGGTCACTTCCTACATTATGGTGGGCTTTGGGGTTGCTCAAACGTCACCTGTAACACGGTGATCATAACGACAACTTACTGGTTCATCAAAATGTTTGACAAGTGGCCAGATAGCTCGAGAGTGGGATTTTCTCCTCCAACAATGGAGAGATATTCTTAGGGCCCTATCAGTGTGATGGTATCCATCATTGTCTGGTCATACACATGTGACTGCGTCATGAGGATGCCGGAACATGTCAACGAGAAAGGAGAACAAAACTGGTAACGGGAGCAATGGTATAGTGAGCATGGTGATGACTCAAGAGGATACCGATGCACAACGGGTTTTGTAAAGTATTGTGAAGCAAAGGGAACATCACATGATAATCTAAGGTTCACTCGAATATCATCCGTGTGCTCATAGGGACCGATATGGACGTCCACGGTCCCGCTGTTGGTCACTGAACGAAGGGATTCCGTTCATGTCTGTGAGTTACCGAACCTACGGGGTTACAAGCTTAAGGCAATCACGATTTGATGAATTTTAGTAGGATGGGAGTAATGAGAATATATTTGTGGAATTTTTTCATTAATATTCACAATAATTCCGAGAGGATCCGGAAGCGTTTCGGCGTCGCCGCAAGGGTTTTGGTGAATATCGGGTAATACGGGTAATACTGATAAATAATATATAGTTGGAAAATGTTTTCGGGGATGTTAAATTATATATTAAATGGTTTGAAAGTATTTAGAACAATTTTATATTTAATTTAATATCAATAGGCCTAAAAAGGCCAAGAGGTGGAAAGGAGAGGCGCCCCTTCCCTAAGGATGGAGGCCCGAATAGGGGTAGGGGAGGAGTCCAACTCCTCTTCCCCTTGGCTGGACACCCCAAGGAGGGTTTCCCTCCTTGGTGGCAGCCCACCCTCTCCCCTCTAACCTATACTAGTAAAATGCCCGTGCGTTGCCATGGGCAATAATACATGTACAAATCATAGACTTGTCCGTCTAATTGGATTACAAAGTTTAGTTGAGGATTATCTAACGCGATGTTATGAGACGAAGTAGCATACATCTGTACTGAATTGAATTTAAGAACAGCACACAGATTTCTTTTCATTTAGCACAACTATCCACTTCCCATGAAATATTTGAAGTAAGTGATACGTCTCCAACGTATCTATAATTTATGAAGTATTCATGTTGTTATTTTATCATTCTTGGATATGTTACAATCATTTTATAGCAACTTTAGATCATTTTCTGGGACTAACCTATTGACCCAGTGCCCAATGCCAGTTGTTGTTTTTTGCTTGTTTTTTACATCGCATGAAATCAATATCAAACGGAGTCCAAACACCACGAAACCTATTGGAGATTTTTTATGGACCAGAAGACATCCATTGGGCCAGAGCAGCACCTGGGGGTGCCCCAAGGGGGGCACAACCCACCAGGGCACGCCTGGGGGCCCAGGCGCGCCCAGGTGGGTTGTGCCCACCTCGGTGGCCTCCCGCACCCCCTCTTTACCCTATAAATTCAAAAATATTCCAAAACCCTTCGGGGTTAACCTAGATCAGAAGTTCTGTTGCCGCAGGCCTCTGTAGCCACCGAAAACCAATCTAGACCCCGTTCTGGCACCCTGCCGGAGGGGGGAATCATCTCTGGTGGCCATCTTCATCATCTCGGCGGCCACCACGATGAGGAGGGAGTAGTCCACCCTCGGGGTTGAGGGTTTGTACTAGTGGCTATGTGTTTAATCTCTCTCTCTCTCGTGTTCTTGAGATGTCACGATCTTGATGTATCGCGGGCTTTGTTAATATAGTCGGATCATATGGTGTTTTCCCCTCTCTATCTTGTTGTGATGAATTGAGTTTTTCCCTTTGAGATTTCGTTGTTATCGGATTGAATACTTTTATGGATTTGAGAACACTTGATATATGTCTTGCAATTGAATACTCGTGGTGACAATGGGGCATCATATTGATTCACTTGATATATGTTTTGGCACTCAACTCGCGGATTCCCGATGTGACATTGGGGTAATCTATGCATAGGGGTTGATGCACGTTCTTGTCTTTGTTTCTCCGGTAGAAATCTTGGGGCACTCTTTGAAGTTCTTTGTGTTGGATTGAGTATTATGAATATGAATTTGCTTTGGTGTTATTTTAGTACGAACTCTAGGATAGATCGAACAGAAAGAATAGATTTATGTTATTTTAGTACGAACTCTTGAACAGATCGAACGGAAAGAATTGCTTTGAGGTGGTTTCGTACCATACAAACAATTTATTCTTATGTTCTCCGCTAGATAGGAACTTTGGAGTGATTCTTCATCGCACTTTGAGGGATGGTTATATGATCCAATTATATTAGCACTGTTGAGAGATTGCACTAGCGAAAGTACGGACCCTAGGCCTCATTTTTAAGCATTGCAATACCGTTTTTGTGCCCGTTTACTATTTGTTACCTTGCTGTTTTTATTTATTCAGATTATAAAAATATATTTCTACCATCCATATTACACTTTTATCACCATCTCTTCGCCGAACTAGTGCACCTATACGATTTTCCATTGTATTGGGTGTGTTGGGGACACAAGAGATTTCTTGTATTTGGTTGCAGGGTCGTTTGAGAGAGACCATCTTCATCCTACACCTCTCACGGATTGATAAACCTTAGGTCATCCACTTGAGGGAAAATTGTTACTATCCTACAAAACTCTGCGCTTAGAGGCCCAACACGTGTCTACAAGAATAAAGTTGTGTAGTAGACATCAAGCTCTTTTCTGGCGCCATTGCCGGGGAGGTGAGTGCATGAAGGTATATCTTTAGATCTTGCAATTGAATCTTTTAGTTTCTTGTTTTATCGCTAGTTTGGTCTATAAAAAGAAAACAAAATAATGGATTTGAGGTTGCATCATATTATTGATCATCTTTATAATATCTTTCTTGAAAATGATGGTTTAGAAAATTGTGCTCAATTGTTAGAAGAAGTCAATAAAATATTTGGCACAAAATATTTGAATGATGAGCATGATTGCAATATTGTTAGTATGAATTCTTTGAATATCCATGATGCTAATGATATGCAAAACCATAACCTTGGGGATGTTATGTTTGATGAAGATGATGTTTTTAGTCCCCCAAGTTTTGATGAGAAAATTTATTATGATGATTGCATGCCTCATATTTATGATGATTATATTGATGAAAGTGGATTTGGAGAGGTCATGACTTTATTTAGTGATGAATCCACTATTTTGAAAGAGGTTACAATTGATTATGACAACAAAGTTCCTATATATGATGATTATGGTGATGACATGTATGCTATATTGAATACTTATAAACATGAAACCTGTCATCATGATTTTAATTTTCACTCTCATGATAGTTATTTTGTTGAGTTTGCTCCCACTACTATTCATGAGAATAAATTTGCTTATGTGGAGAGTAATAAAATTTATATGCTTGTGAATCATGGAAAGAATGCTTTATGTGATAGTTATATTGTTTAATTCATTCATGATGCTACTGAAAATTATTATGAGAGAGGAACAAATGCTTTTACATATTGCAATAATATCAAGTTTCCTCTCTATGTGTTGAAAATCTTGAGGTTATGCTTGTTTTGCCTTCCTATCTAATTGGTTCTTGTTCCCATAAGTTGTTTTATCACAAAATACCTATGCATAGGAAGTTGGTTAGGCTTAAATGTGCTATTCATATGCTTCATGATGCTCTCTTTATCTTTCAATTATTTACTTTTATGCGAGCATCATTGAAATCATCATGCCTAGCTAAAAAGGCATAAAAGAAAAGCGCTTGTTGGGAGATAACCCAAAACTTTTACCTACTATTTTTGTGTGTTCACATGATTAATCTAATGTAGTAATCATGTTTTGTTGCTTTTTTCAATAAAGTGCCAAGTAAAACCTTTGGGATCATGTTGGGTGATAGTTGATTTGATCTTGCTGAAAAACAGAAACTTTTGCGCTCACGAAAATGAGTCTCATTTTTACCAGAAGAGTGATTTTGGGTTGATTCTTTTTGCAGAAGTTTAATATACAAATTTCTCACGTGGTCCTAATTTTTTCATAATTTTTGGAGTAGCATAAGTATGGTAGTTATCCAGATCATTACAGACTGTTCTGTTTTTGACAGATTCTGTTTTCAATGCATAGTTTGCTTGTTTTCTAGTTTCTATGGCTTATATTATTCAATATAAATTGTGGAAATGATATGCTACAGTAGTAATTGTGTTATAAAAATTATGAATCTTGTCTTTGACAGTACCAAAAGTGAAATGGTTTGCTCTTTATCATACTAACCCATCTCACGAAGTTCCGTTAAGTTTTGTGTAATTGAAGTTTTCAAGTTTTGGGTGAGATATCGATATGAGGAGAATAAGGAGTGACAAGACCCTAATCTTGGGGATGCCCAAGGCACCCAAAGGTAATATTAAAGGAAGATCCAAGCAACTAAGCTTGGGGATGCCCCGGAAGGCATCCCCTCTTTCGTCTCCAAAATTATCGGTAACCTCACTTGGAGCTATGTTTTCATTCGTCACATTATATGTGCTTTGCTTGGAGAGTCAATTTATTTTGTTAAGAATTTGCTTGATGTTATTTAGAATAATGTTTTCCATCTTTTATTTCAATAAAAGTGGCATTGATAGCCTTTGCCATGCTTATCTTGCAAGTATACATGTTTCTGTTTGAAAACACAAAGTTTATCGATGTTGCAAAAATTCCCAAGGAAAGTCAGAATGTGATAAAATGTTGAAACTTTTTGCATAATAAGCTCTGATAAATTTTCTACAGTGTGGTAGAATTTCAAAATGTTTGGAGTTGAATAAGTATTAATACTCTTGCATTCTTTACAGACTGTACTGTTTTGGCAGATTGCTGTCATGTTTGCATTGTTTGCATATGCTTGCTTGTTTAATGAATCTATTTGAGGATAGGAGTATTAAATATGAGGAGGCATTTAGTATGCAATGTTGAATAATAATTTTAGTGATTTGCTACAGTAGATATTGATAAGGTTTTTGCATTAGTTTATACTAACTTATCTCACGAGTTCTTGTTGAGTTTTGTGTGGATGAAGCTTTTGACATTTAGGAAAACCGTGATATGAGAGGAATTAAGGAGACACAAAAGCTCAAGCTTGGGGATTCCCAAGGCACCGCAAGATAATATTTCAAGAGGTCTCAAGCATCTAAGTTTGGGGATGCCCCGGTAGGCATCCCACCTTTCTTCTTCAACAATTATCGGTTAGTTTCGGTTGAGCCTAAGTTTTTGCTTCTTCCCATAATGTGTGCTATTCTTAGAATGTCATTTTATTTTTGTTTTACTTGTTGTTTTAATAAAATACTTAGATCTGAGAGTTTCTAAATAAAATAGAGTCCTCAACTAGTTGCCAAGGAGGCTAAGTAAGCGGAATTCACATCCCGTCAACGAAGCTCTTTTCTTTGGAATTGCTCTTGTGCTTCACTTATATCCCATGAGTAAATTATTGAATAAATTGAATGTCAGAAAGTTGAAATTATATCATGCCTAGTGGTAGCTTCACATTGGGTTCAGAAAGTGAAATCTTTTGAGGCTTGACAATCGCAATATTGGTCATACAAGCAATTCACGAATAATTAGTATAAGGAAGATAACTTTCACATGCAAATCCACTATCCTGGAAATCTTTTGTGATTGTGAACCCCCATCAAAATATTATATTCCAAAATTGTTGACGTTGGACAAGGAAGACAACGTAATGATTTTTATTTGTTCATATTCACATAGAAGTTATATTGTCATAGATCCTTCAACATGTGGTGCTTGCCCCCCACCTTTGCTAGCCAAAAATTCCACACCAAGTAGAGATACTACTTGTGCATCCAAAAACCCTTAAACCCAAATCTTATTTTCAAGAGTCCACCATACCTACCTAAGGATTGAGCAAGAACCATCAAGTAAGTTGTCATCGGTGCAATAAGGCAATAAAAATTGCTTCTAAAAGTGTTAGATCATTTAGTGCAAGATAAAATTGAGCGTTGTACGAACTTGTGATGGCAAAGAATAAAAGCGACAGACTGCATAATAAAGCTTGCTATCATAAGGGGCAATATAACATGACGTTCTTTTGCACTAAGGGGTTGATCATACAAACAAATAAGCGCATGGCAACCTCTGCTTCCCTCTGCGAAGGGCCTATCTTTTACTTTTCAGTATTTACTTTTATGCAAAGAGTCAAAGTTTTTCTCTCTATTCCTTTTTATTTTTCTCCTTTGGCAAGCATCATGTGGTGAGGAAAGATCTAGGCACATATGTCCAGTTGAATATGGGTAGCATGAGTTATTATTGTTGACATCACCCTTGAGGTGAATACGTTGGGAGGCAAAACAATGAGCCCCTATCTTTCTATGTGTCTGGTTCAAACATTTTGCCCATGTGTATGCGGTGAGTGTTAGCAATCATAGAAGACTATAAGATGGTTGAGTATGTGGAGCTCTTACTTAAACTCTGTTGAATAAGTTGAATTACAATTGCTTGGTGATTGAGAACATAGGTTGTTGAGTTTCAAGAGAATTCATTGTTTGAACCTTAACATGTGAATTGGTTGCCATTATAACATGGAAAGTTTTATAAGAAAGAATTGTTGTTATGATGCTAGGAAAAGTAATTGAAATTGTCATTGATCAAACTTATGCACTTTGCTAGCATTCACACTTCATAAATTATTTCTTTTATCATTACCTACTCGAGGACGAGTAGGAATTAAGCTTGGGGATGTTGATACGTCTCCAACGTATCTATAATTTATGAAGTATTCATGCTGTTATTTTCTCATTCTTGGATGTTTTACAATCATTTCGTTGTTATCGGATTGAATCCTTTTATGGATTTGACAACACTTGATATATGTCTTGCAATTGAATACTCGTGGTGACAATGGGGTATCGTATTGATTCACTTGATATATGTTTTGGCAATCAACTCGCGGATTCCCGAGGTGACATTGGGGTAATCTATGCATAGGGGTTGATGCACGTTCTTGTCTTTGTTTCTCCGGTAGAAATCTTGGGGCACTCTTTGAAGTTCTTTGTGTTGGTCGAGTATTATGAATATGAATTTGCTTTGGTGTTATTTTAGTATGAACTCTAGGATAGATCGAACGGAAAGAATAACTTTATGTTATTTTAGTACGAACTCTTGAATAGATCGAACGGAAAGAATTGCTTTGACGTGGTTTCGTACCCTACAAAAAATTTATTCTTATGTTCTCCGCTAGATAGGAACTTTGGAGTGATTCTTCATCGCACTTTGAAGGATGGTTATATGATCCAATTATATTAGCACTGTTGAGAGATTGCACTAGCAAAAGTACGGACCCTAGGCCTCATTTTTAAGCATTGCAATACCGTTTTTGTGCCCGTTTACTACTTGTTACCTTGCTGTTTTTATTTATTCAGATTATAAAAATATATTTCTACCATCCATATTACACTTTTATCACCATCTCTTCACCGAACTAGAGCACCTATACAATTTGCCATTGTATTGGGTGTGTTAGGGACACAAGAGTTTTCTTGTGTTTGGTTGCAGGGTCGTTTGAGAGAGACCATCTTCATCCTACACCTCTCACAGATTGATAAACCTTAGGTCATCCACTTGAGGGAAAATTGCTACTGTCCTACGAAACTCTGCGCTTGGAGGCCCAACACATGTCTACAAGAATAAAGTTGCTGTCGGGACCCCGATTCCAAGTCACACCGATCTAGCCTGTAACACCTCATATCACTTTGCGGCCTCACGCACGGTACTCCCACGGGTGTCGCCTTACCATGGCCCGGGACCGTTTGCGCCTTTTGGCTCGCGTATATGACAATGTCGCTAGCATCCATATGACAGAGAACCCGGGCCGACATGGCTAGTCGTGAACCCAAAGCGGCACTAACGTATGAGGACAGGCATACATGAATCAACATCGAACGTGTCGGTCAGCAGCGTGCGAATCCGGGCTGTAGCACTGGGCTAACAGGACTCCGGGAACCCGGGCTGTAGCAGGCTAGGCAGGACTCCGGATGTCTCCGCGTGACATTTCCCCCGAAGGGACAGACACAGGAACGATATGAAACACATGCCGGCCAGTCAAGTGTCCAGAGCAGTAGTGCTGGGCTAGCAGGACTCCGGTGATCCGGGCTGTAGCGGACTACTATGGCTCAAGGAGGCACTAGACTACATTTCCCCATAAGAGAGGCTGCTAAGGATAGACAACTAGATTGTCGGATCCCACACATACCAAGCATTTCAATCATACACACAATATGCTCGATATGTGCAAATACAACATGGCATCACAACAAGGCTCTACGACTCAGAGTATTTATTCATTAGGCTCTGAAGAGCCAGATATTACAAACATGGGTCTCATGACCCAACATTCAGAGCATACAAGTCAAAGCACATGCGGAAGCTTAACATGTCTGAGTACAGACATCTACAAATGGAAAATGGCTGAGAAGCCTGACTATTTACTAGATCCTGCCGAGGGCACAAGATCGTAGCTGAGGTAACAAGCTAAACGTCGAAGTCCACACGGGACTACTAGCGAGACTGACGTCTCTCTGCAAAACATAAAATAAGCAAACGTGAGTACAAATGTACCCAGCAAGACTTACATCAGAACTATCTACATATGCATCGGTATCAACAAAGGGGGTGGTGGAGTTTAACTGCAGCAAGCCAGCTTTGACTCGGTGGCTATCCTAAACTATGACTGCAAGTAACTCTTTTGAGGTGGCGCACACGAGTCCACATATTCACCATATCAATACACCACTATGGATCCGCTCCCGTCTCCCTACGAGAACGCCATCCACAGCACTCACGCTTATCTTGCGCATTTTAGAGTATCCACTTTCACTTGTCTATGAACTGTTATAGGCAACCCAGAAGTCCTTTTCCGCGGACACGGCTATTCGAATAGATCATATTAACCATGCAGGGGTGTACTTCGTCACACACGCTCTCGCCACTTACCACCATGTACACGTCGTGTACCTCGGCAACCTTCAAGCGGAAACCTGGCGAGGGAGTCGGCCACGACCTGACTAACCACACAAGTCTCTAGTCCAGGTTTATCGCCTATTCGGGTTCCATCCGCAAGGAGATCCGGCCGGGGTGTCGCTCACGGCCCCAAACGATGTGTGCAGGGTTCCCGAGCCCACCATCCGGGTGCCACTCGGTACACCAGGCCACGTGTGCCTAGTCTGTCCCAAGCCCACCTGTACCGGGTGCCACTTGGTAGACTACTAACACTACCTACAAACACCAGAAACTAGTTGCAACTCCTGGACAGAGATCAGGTTGATTAATAAGTCGAGAGAGCTTGGAGCGCCCGGAGCCCAATGTGTGGTAGTAACTGTTCATGGATCACAAACACAGAACTCAGTTCCTGAGGACGGTTTCAATGAGACAACCCACCATGTACTCCTACATGGCCTCTCACCGCTACCTTTACCAAATCGTGTTCACACACTTAGCTCTCAACAATAGGACATGTTCACCACATTCCAATTCATTCCCGATGAATCAGACCTGACACAACTCTAAGCAATAGCAGGCATGACAAACAAGCATGAATGAGTAGGCACATCAGGGCTCAAATAACTCCTACTCATGCTAGTGGGTTTCATCTATTTACTGTGGCAATGACAGGTCATGCAGAGGATAAAGGGGTTCAGCTACCGCAGCAAGTAATAGATGAATCGTTGTTGTCCTAATGCAGTAAAAGAGAGCAGGAGCGAGAGAGTGGGATTGTATCGGAATGAGCAAGGGGGTTTTGCTTGCCTGGCACTTCTGAAGATAGCATTGAGTCTTCATTAGTGTCAACGATCACAACGCCGGAACATCGTCTACCGGGGGGGACAAATACCGGCAACAGAGAAGAAATCAATCAATGCAATGCACAATATGATGCATGATCATGACATGGCAATATGCTGTGAATTGACCTAATGCAGCTAGCAACAAGTGCAAGGGAGTCCATTTGAACCAAAGGTTCAAATGCAAACTCTAGTTTGAGCATTTAAAATGCCATTTGAATGTTTTCACTTATACAGCAGGTATAAGTTGGTTTTTCATGCATGAAAGTAGCATAAATGGATAGATTGGATTTTTCTGATAATTTTTCATATATAAATTATTTGATTTGGAGCTACGGTTGAATTTCTATGGGTTTTTGAAGTTTTAAACATTTTCTGGAATTTTCAGATTTATTACTAAATAAGAAAATCCCAGCAAATGTATTTATGACGTCAGCAGTGTGTCATAGCGACGTCAGCAGTCAACCACGGTCAAACCTGACGGTGGGACCCACATGTCATTGAGACAGTGTTGAACTCCGGTTAACCCCGCGTTGACTCAGCTTTGACCCGTCGTGGGGCCCGGTGTCAGTGACACTGGGTTAAACTAACCACGGGGTTAGTGGCTAACCTAATCTGCCACGTCACCTAGTCGGCGTTTAGCCGCCGGTGCTAATCAGGACGCGGCGGCGCTCCTCGTCTGGCCATCTCCGGCGATGAGAGCTCGCGTGGCTGGGCGCGTTCGAACCGGAGCAAGGAGGCGCGTAGGTTGGTGGCCTCAGGCGATGCTAGGGTGGCCGGGAACGTCGACGGCGTCGAGTTCCGCGGCGGCGCAGCTGCGGCTTGCACGGGTGCGAGGGCCACGGTGCACGAGCGGGCGACCTAAGGCGCGCTACGGGTTCCTGGAGAAACCCGGAGCACGACTCCATGCTTGGGTTGGTCGGGCGGGGCAGCTAGCAGCGGCGAGCTTCGCGGCGGCGGCAGCGAGTGCTCGGCCATGGCGGGGATGCGGTTAGAGAGCGGGAACAGAGGGGGTGAGCACGGGGGAAGGTGTAGGAGCTCACAAAGATGCGGTAGAGAAGGTCAACGTGCTCGGGGAAGCGTCGGAGGCGACGGATTGACGACGGCGATCTCGGGCGCCCGTCGGTGTAGATGATGATGATGGCGTCACTGCAGTGCTTCCCGGCTTGCTTGGCTCGGTAGAAGTGACGAGGACGACGTCACGGAGCTCATGGGCACGTCGGAGGGGCGAGGGGGTGGCTGTGGCTACGGTGGTGCTCGTCGGCGGCGACGGCTGCGCTCGGCGCGGGTGAGAGGAAGGGGGCAGAGGGGAGAGAGCCACGGGGAGAGTGAGAGAGGGCCAGAGGGGTTGCGTGGCGCCCTTAGCCAGCTCCAGGCGGTCGGCGGCAAGCAGGAGGTGGCGAGCTACGGGCACGCGCGCGTCGGGCACGCGCTCCGCGTCCGATTGGCGCGAGGTGGAAGACGACTGGCACTTGCCAGGTGGGCTGGCCAGCTGGAGGAGCTGGGCCAGGTAAGTGGCCCAGGTAGGTTTCCTTTCTCTCTCCTTTTTTATTTGTTTCTGTTTTCTAATATTCTGTAGTCTTTAGGGCTTTATTAAAAATACTTAGACACTTCCAAAAATCATGAAACTACTCATGATCACTGTTGGGAATATATCCTACAGTAAACATTTTAGTTTATGATTATTTGAGCATTTAAAATATTTAATAGCATTTAAATGCCCAAATGCAAATAGAGTATGATTTAATCCAGAGCCCAAATATGTCATGGAAAAATGTGCAGCACCTCTGGTTATTGTTTCCAACATTTTCCAGAAATGATGAACATTTTTGAAAGCCATTTGGAAACACTGAGAATATTTTAGTTGAGCCTAGTGAATTCCTTTGATGCTAGGGTTTATGCAATCCCCATTTCAATTTTCTGCAAAATTCAAACATGATGCACACCTGAAGCTAGCCTAGTGCAATACGAGAAGCTAGGGATGTGACAGTTGCGTAGTAGACATCAGTAAGATTGCAAAAGATAGCATTCATCAGATTTAAATTAAAAGAACAAAAACTGTAATAACGTATTTATACAGAGTAAACAAAGATGTTTCACAATGTTGTAATAAAAATAACACATATGATACTCTGACTAAAAAAATTTATCCCAATTCTCTTCACCGGATCACGCACGACTTGTGGTATGTTTTCTACGCATTCATTATCTTGTACGACAACAAGTGTACCAACACCTTTCCATAGGTCATAATCGCCCTACACGTGCATTATGCTGTCATGCAAGGCTCACATCTAAAAGGACACATGAATGGTGAATGTAGAGTACTCACCAGGACAACTGGTAGTCCATGTTCATGAGCATGCCACGTGCGCATAAACTTTAAAACTAAAATCCCAAACATATTGCTGCATAGAAGTAAATCTTTTTAGCAATATGATAGATGAAAAGATGGTCAGATAATTGTAATGTTAAGGTTAGAACTTGTTTGGGTTTTTTGGAAATCCAAGTGGTATGATGCGACGCCATCTAAAAACATCATCATTTCAGTCGGGTATTGCATCTTGTAAAGCTATGTTTAGATGGGACGAAATACATTGAATCTCAAATATGTCCTTCTGTGAAGGATTCTTTTTCCATGCATCCGGTAGGGGAAGAGGGTCGAGTATAGTGATTGTTTTATCCAATAGGTCGAACAGGAAGAGGCTGAAGTGAACGGTTGTACAAAACGACAACAAAATTTGTATGAGGCAGGCTTTAGAAATACGGGGGTGAAAAGCGCACACAGAGATGGGAAATATTAATACCAACTTGCATGTTGAGACGTCAAAGCATATATCAAGCCAACAACGAAATAGTTTTGCAATGATGTAGCGTTGGGAATCAAATGGTAAATGGAGTTTTGGATCTTGTGTCGATTCACTTAGTATCATCTGAGAGGGAAATGGAGGATTATTAACATTCTATGCGTTTATGGTTGCAATCATATGTGCTCGTCGCCTTATAAAATAAATGTTATGAGATCTTAGTAACTTACAGAAAATCTGAGATCCATATAGTGATATGGAGTGTCTTTAGCCCATTGAATTTGTCTGTAGCATTTACTCGAACAGAAATGTTAAAACTGTCGACATCAATAGCCTGTGTATTCTTTATTAAGTCTTGTAGTTGTCTAAGACTTTTACTTAGTAGGTAGGGCTTGGAGCTCCGGATCCATTCTTTCCTATCAAGTAAACCATAGCATCAACGATATAGTGAAAATAATATAAATAAATGAATCAGATATTGTTATTTTGAAAGTTGACTTGCTCTCGGGAATTGTAGCATGAACAACTCGTAAGATGATCTATTGGTTAAAATATTGGGCACATTAATAAGGAAACATAAGGAATTGTTGAATAATAATCGATAATTGTTTCTGCTGCTCTCGTTTCGCATTTTTCTCATGTGATGATTTGAAACATACCCATCAGATTGAATTTGATCTTGAATATACTCCTTTCTTGTCCATCTAGGTACGTCAATATCTGGCCAAGCACCTAGGTTAAACTCATTCATCTTAGAAGCAATCTTTAGATGCGCCTCAAGCCCCTGAAGGTGTTAAATAGAAAGAAGAGTATGATAATATAGGTGAAAACTGAAACTAAATGCACGAATGCCAAGTACAGATATAGTAAAATCTTACCGTAAGTTGTAGGTCACCTCGGCTCACTCGAGAACCAAAATAATAGAGTACGTGTATCTCGCGTTGTTTTATATTGACAACAGATAGATACCAATCCTTTTGGTTCATATTGATTGGAATGAACAACTGACACAAAATATATAAGTCGTTGCCCCGGCTAGGTAAGCAAATTGATAATAAATGATAGGACCATAGGTAGAAAATTAGTCTAACCATGTCATGTTGTAGACACTTAAGCACCTTTTCAACGATGTGGTGATGACTCTCAAGGCTTATGGGTATTTCACTATCTCGCTTAAGTATTCCAAATAATCATATGTATTTTCTAAGAATACACGTGCACCCGCTCTACAAAATTTATCCTGGACCCTTAGACAGTAAATATACACATTTATGAACTACAGTAGAAAAGGTAACAAATAAATTAGACATTCTTGATGTGTGTAAGTATGACCATCGAAGTATATCTTAGTTGACCTCGCTCTCCACCCATACCTCATCTTCTAAAAGATATTCCAAATTTCGACGTGTCAAGGTTGTGTTATGGATATTCACCAACTTGGTTTTGCTAGGGAAGGAAATGATGTATTCCTTCATTTAAGTAAAATTAATAGCACATGCAGTTTCTTTTATCTCATCTAGATCCATCTGAAACGACATAGACATGGGTAAAGCTTAATTGAACAAAAAAATGTAATGGTTGTTTGTATAGCGCATGTAGAAGCTGATCCGCCGGTTGTTAATACGTGAATGCAAGGAGCTCACCTCATCGGGTGCGATGAGCATGGCAAGCGGAGCGCGGAGGCAACGTCGGCCGAGGCGCAGCATCACCGGGAGGAGGACCTTGAGGTGCTTTACACCGGTAAGCCCGTCCCGGCTACCGTCGTTTCGCCGGTGTCTAGAGCTTCTCTTCCACGACCGATGAACGTGCCCACAAAGGATTGACCAGAGAGAGAAGAAAGGGATATATGCAGGGCCATCAATGGGGTAGTGCGAGCAGCCTAGAGATTTCTTTCCTTCTCTCCCGCTGAACTCAGGAATTTCTTCCTGGATGTGACATGCAGCCTTAACTGCCCTGCAATCTCCGTGGTTATCTTCCCTACACACACGTGATTGCTTCCTTCTGATTTGTTTACCGGTTGGCTAGCACCATTATCGCATGCAAAAATATCGGGAGCAAGAAAATCGCCAGAGAAATCACTCTGTTTTATTGTAGCGTATACTCTTACTTTAAGCGGAAACATCCCATCCAACGACAAATTTGGCGTGTCTATGGCGGATAAGATGGAAATCACAAAGCAATCCATTTTTTAGTCTTTTGATATTCGTTTTGCTACAGCGAATGTTGATACTCATGAGTCATG
This sequence comes from Triticum aestivum, assembly GCF_018294505.1. NCBI lineage: Eukaryota > Viridiplantae > Streptophyta > Magnoliopsida > Poales > Poaceae > Triticum > Triticum aestivum. The sequence goes on from NC_057799.1 coordinate 194,348,741, forward strand.
ACTGTGCATGAGTGGCGCAGAAGCATGTTGGCACCAGGTAAACCATGGTGATAGAAGAAAGGAACTGATTGAAAGAAGGAGATAGAAGGAAGTAATTGATTGAAAGAAGGAAGGAAATTGATCACCGTCATCGAGTTATTGTGTTATCAAATCATATTTTTATTACCATACATGAATTGATTGCATTTGGTTATCATACGTGAATTATTTGTTTATACCAAAATTAGAAAAAAGGAATGGAAAACCAAGGATAAAACCGACACGGAGAAAGCCGATGGAGGGAGAAAATAAAATCGATGTAGGGGAGAGGCGGTCGTACGAGAGGTCGGACGAAGAAAAGGGAACGTAAGAGGGGAGAGGGAACCTTACGTTTTTTTAGGTGGTAGAGATTTCTTAACATTTGAATGGTCACACTTGATTTGAGAACGTAGCCTGTCTGGCTCTGTGTATGACTGATAGGAAATATAATATGACGGCGTCCACGAACGCATGTATGTGGCGGTCTGACGACATGCCTTCCACCATGGCCATCCTCGACGCCGTGATGCACGCCCTGACATTCTTCAGTATTGCCCCGGCATCAGGCCCGGCTACGGCGTTCCTCCATGGTGTCGCACGGCGCCCCTCCGCAGGCGCGCGCGGATGCGTGCGCCCATAAGAAAAAAATTATTGTTATATTAGGAAACTTGTGATTGTCAATTAATAGTAGAGATAATGATAATAGTAAATGGCATAGTGCGCGGTATTAATGATTTCCTATTAAGAAATATCTCATTTTTTTGGAAGGTTACCGAGAAAAATATTATGTCTATATTTTAGGAGGCTGATCTTACATATATGGTGCGATTTCTAAATTCTTAATTACGTACTATTTACATGATAAAAATGAATTAACACTGCCAAAGCAAGCACGAAACAAGATCTCCCTATAATGAGATTTGGTTTTTTAATGAGAAGGAGAAAAATTAGTGGGAGGGGTGGTGGGAGGTGGAAGAAAATAAAACCGGACGAAAATAAAACCAGAGTACCAGGCTACCAACTGCTCCATTAGGAGTAGAGATATAGTGAAGGTTTGGTGCCCAATTGAATACATAGTTTTTGGAGCCTCCTCTATTTCTTCCAGTTCATGTTCTAGTTGGTCATAATTGACTAATTATAGCTTGGCTAATCCTTTTGTCCTCATAATTGGAAGATGTGTGATTCTAATCTCCCCCCTCTAATTCTCCGGCGACGATTAGCTCTGGACGGCAAAGCGCTGCCGGATTGTGAAGGTTGCATACTTGCAACCAAGTAGAGAGGTCGTGCTTACGGTCTTCGGTTCGAGGGACAGTCTGTGGACGATACGAGGGATCGTTCATCTACGATTCGAAGGAATCCAAGTACGATCTACACCGAAACGTTTTTCTTCCGCTGCAACTCAGTGACGGTAACGGTCGTGATCCCAACTCATCATGCATCTTCATATTGATCTTGGATGATCGTAGGTGTGAATATTTTTGTTTTCTACTACGTTTCCCAACACCTTAATGCCAAGAAAGGCCTATTATGTGTACGCTGCCTGATGACGGGGCACATAAGGCCCAATTGTGGCAATAAAATAAGATGCAAGAAATGTGGTGGATGGGCCCATGTTGCTAGAAATTGTTGGTCCTCTCAGTCCTCGGGTCAATTCTCCAATCCTAGGAAGGAACAACAGCAAAAATCAGGGGCGGTCACCCTGAGACAATGCCGTTTGGAAATCAAAGGCCCAGATTGCGGGAGATACTGAAAAGAACGTTGCAGATGGTGTGGCTGACGTAAGCAAGCAAGTGGGAGGGGGGTTAAGGGTGGCCTCTTCGGCTTCTCCGTTAATCTTTGTACCTACCAAAACCTCTACCACCCCCCCCCCCTCTATTCTTCCAAATCCTGCTACAGTCTCCTCAGAGAAGATTTCCTCTACAGCAACTTCTATAGAGACGCTCCTCGTCAGAGGAGATGGCAACGTTCCCCTTCGATCTGACTTCTTTCATCCCTCCTGGTTGTCAAGCAATGCAGGTAGAAGGAAGACCTACGCATGTGTGTGTGTGATTAGTGGCCACTTCCACGATGAGAATGATAATCTAGGGATTGCTACTTTCATTCCGATGCCAGAGGGAGAAGTTCACTTTGAAAATGTAAGAGATATTTACAAGTTAGAAACCACTAGTGTTCGATGGTGTAGTGGTGAGTGTCGTTGGCACTGATGGGAGTGGTCACTAGTTTGAACTCCGGTTGCGCACTTTTTTGAACGTTTTAACGAAAAAATAGACAATACATGGGCCGGCCTAGCTAGCAGCATTGGGGGTGCGCTTTAGTCGCCCATTTGCAGAAAGACCTGAGGCGCCGTCCTCTTTTTTCTGAAACAAAACGAAACTTTATTCATTAGAGATAACCATTACATCGTCTATGAGTATCATTACAATTTCACTTAGAGGCTCCTCAAACCAGTCTGAAGTCAAAGAAAATTTAGCTAATCTAGCTAGTTCGTGAGCTGCTTTATTTGCCTCTCTATTACAATGTTTGAATCTAGTCATGACAAAATCACAGGCATAGTGAAAACATTCCTTAAAAATTGCCGCCGCCGCACCTGAAGCGCCGCCCTGGCTAGCCTCTTTTTCTTTGTCGATATGATTTTCCTGAGAAAACGAACTCCAGTGTTGTTGGACGGTTGAGTGAACATTCAACACTAGTATCGGCAACGGGCAAATTTGACAATTTTGACCTCGGGACGAAATCAATTCACAGAATGAACTGGGTGTGAAACTATTTCACTCCCCTGACCCTTTTGTGTAGCGCCCGCCACGCCGGCACCACGCACTATGGTGCAGCGCCTAGCTCGGGGCGTTGCACCTCTGTCCACCGTGGCAGCCCCTGGGCCTGCACCCCGCAGTGCAGCGCCTCCGAGCTAGGCGCCACACGTGTAATGTGCAGCGCCTAGCCCTCGGGTGTTGCACATTGACTTAGATGCAGCCGCCGCGCGCTAGGCCTCCCCCACCCACCCCATTCTTCAGCAGTTACAGAAGCATCGTTGCGGCGGCTGGCTCCTCTCCCCCTCTCAATCCCCTCTTCAAAAATCTTCAGATCTGACGATTTGGCCCGTGGATTCCTTCACCAATCCATCCTAGAAGGTACTTTTCTCCGATCCCCTTCTTTCTATCCATAGAATGTATGCTATTTCAGAGATTTGGGGAACCCTTGCTTGAATCTTGCATGTATTAGATTTGGGGAACTTTTGTTTGAATCTTGCATGTATTAGATTTGGGGAACCCTTGTTAGATTAGAATGTGGTTTGGATACATAGGTTGACATGTTATTTATATAGTTTGGATACATAGATTGACATGTTATTTCTATGGAAAAGTTATTTGTATGAAGTAGGCCTAGTTTAGTTTATTTGTACTGAAATTATACTCGTTTTGAGAAGAATGCTTTGGATCATATGCGAGCTAGGTGTTGCACTTGGACTTAGTGAATTTTTTGGCATATGCAGACATAGTACGATGATGTGAAGTAGGATTGATACATAGCAAGCAAACAACTGTGAAGACAACATATGCACAAAGTACTTCACGACACATAGTAGTTCATAACACATAGTACTTCACGGCACATAGTAGTTCTTACAACCAAATCAAGGAGGAGACATAGTAGTTCACGACACATAGTAGTTCTTACAACCAAATCGAGGAGGAGACATAGTAGTTCACAACCAAATCGAAGAGGATGACATAGCTCTATTGCGTAGAGCAAGGCCCCTTTCCTTCTTCTTCTTCCTCTTCCTCCTCCCTTTTTCTTATGAGGTGAGCCTCCTTAACCACCCTCTCCATGAATATCTTAGTCTCCCTCTCTTCTTTTTCAGCTGCAATTGCCCAAAGCTTCATGGTTCTTTCTTGAAAATCATTTAGACGCTTCTTATGTGCCTCCTCACATTTCCTGACCAACGCTTGCTCCCTAGCGCGCATCGCATTTGACGCTCTCTCTTTTTCCTTCCTCTCCTTCTCAAGCTCCTCTTCCTTCTTCTTCTTTAGCTTGGCTGCATCCTCCTCTCTAAGCTTCTTCGCAGCCTTCTCCCACCATCCCGCCATCTCATCTTCGCCATCCTCCTTCATCGTTGGTTTGTTGGGTTGGGAAGCCGACATACCTACAATGAGTGAAAGATAATGGTTAGTAAGGACAATAAGAACAAATGGAAGCACATATGAAAAAGAAGAACATATGAAAAACAAGAACATATGATACATTATAGTTAGTGAGGAACATACGGAAATGGTCCATCGAGGTATCCAAACATTCCTCTATAACGAACTTGCCCTTGTCCATCACCACGGCCAAGTCCACCACCAAGGCCAAGACCATCACCAAGGCCTAGACCATCACCACGGCCATTACCACCATCACGAGCTCTACCACCACCACGGCCAAGACCACCACCACGAGCTCTACCACCACCACGGCCTCTTGTAAGTCCTAGTTGCCGACCTCTTTGTTGCCTAGATCCTCTTTGGCTAACACTTGGTTGGCTTGGCACTTGTTGGCTACCACTTGGTTGCCTTGGCACTTGTTGGCTACCACTAGGTTGGCTACCACTTGGTTGGCTTGGCACTTGTTGGCTACCACTTGGTTGGCTACCACTTGGTTGCCTTGGCACTTGTTGGGTACCACGTGGTTGCCTTCGCACTTGTTGGCTACCTCTTGGTTGGCTTGGCACTTGTTGGCTACCACTTGGTTGGCTCCCTTGTGTAGCTCCTTGTTGGCTTGTGCTTGCATCATTTTTCTTGGACCTTTTCCTTGGTTTCATACATTTTCTTTTGTTGTGGCCATGACCTTTGCACTCCCCACAACGGGAGCTCTCACGAGGCTCTTGGAATTGGTCGTTGCCCGCTTCACGGCGGCCACCATGGCCCCATCCGTCCATGTCGCCTCTAAGACGTTTTGTCTTACGTCTACCCCGTTTAACAACCTTCAACTCCGGATCCGGCCATAGTTGAACTTCATGATACTCCGGCCATTGTGATTGGTCAAAGTACGGGTGAAAGCGGGGAGCCCATGTTTTCTTGACCGTCATGATTGAGAACTCCGACTCCCTCATGGTGCGTGGGTGATTGATGTCCACATTCCTAACGCGACCGGCGGTATACAAGTGTGAGCATGGGAGATGAAGCAACAATGGCCTCCCGCAAGTGCAATCACATTGTGTTAACGACACCTTGAAAGCCCGACCTCCATGTTGCCGGCCATCGTTTGTGGTTTCTCCTGGCTCTTTCACTTCGTACTTCCACTCTTCGTTGTCATATAATATAGCTTCTTCTGAGTCCGCCTTCCGTGATTGAAATACCAACCATTCATCAACTTTGGGTGGGAACTTGTACTTGTACTTGTGCGGGTTCTCACCCGCTATCTGTGCATCTGTTTCCATCGAGTACTTTACAAAGTACACATTCATCTTGTCAAATGTGTATTGAACTATTGCCGTCACGGGTAATCCACGTGCACCTTTGAGCACCCTATTGAAGCATTCGGCCATATTGCTTGTCATTTGACCGTATCTCCGGCCATCTTCATCAAAAGCACGTGCCCACTTGTTCCGATATTGAATGTGCCTATTGAGAAAGTCTTGACCCCCGGGATCAAGTTTTTTGTGTGCGAGCAATTTGTTGTACAAAGTGGTGAAGCGCTTATCGGAGAAAGCGAGACAACAATCTTGAAGATCATCGGCCAACTCCTTAAGGCCACATGCCCTATAGAAGTTCGAACAAAAGTGCCTCATGCACCATCGATGGTGCAACGGAGCATGCCCGGGAATGTCAATCTCCACCGCGTTAAGAATTCCTGGATGCCAATCCGATATGACACAAATTTCCCTTTGAGCGGGTAACACCTTCGTCCTCAAAAGATACAGAAACCACTCCCAGTTGTCATTGTTTTCCACCTCAACCAAAGCAAATGCCAATGGCAACACCCGGTTATTGGCATCACTTGCTATCGCAACCAACAAGGTGCCCTTGTATTGTCCGGTCAAGAACGTGCCATCAATTGCGATGACCGGCCTACAATGTTCGAAAGCCCTCACACATTGCTCGAATGCCCAAAAAGGACGGCCAAATATTCGGACTTTCCTTCCTTCATGAACCGTTGTTTGGTGCCCATGAGGCTCGACCACATGAACCATGCCCGGGTTTGTCGCGGCCATGGCTAACAACAACCTAGGGATTCGGTTGTATGCTTCCTCCCAAGTACCATATAACATCTTAAATGCGGCTTGCTTCGCCTTCCATGCCTTTCCGTACTTCACCTTGTAATGAAAGATGGCTTTCACAAGGTCAATGACATATTGGACGCTCATTGTTGGAAGTGTGGATATTGAGTTGGAGAGCCTGTAAGCGATGAACTCGGACGTGAGTTGTTTGCGGTCTTGGGACACAATCTTGCCATCCACCCTTTTGCCTTGGCACATGTGAGTTGGCACACAACTCACTACATGTCAAGTTGGACCTCCTTTTCATGGTCTTGCACGCACAATCCACGGACATATTTCATCTTCACATGCACATGCAACCGTGTAGCGAACATTGACGTCCGAGTTCACCACCTTGTGTGGACGATAATGCGTAACCGAGTAGTTGTCGAGCCACATCTTCAATTCCAACAAGGTGTCGAACTTAGAACCTTTAGCAATCCGGTTCTTGTCGTCTCCCAAATCACGGTGAGAGCTTGGCCTAACCCCAAGAGGTACACATTGGCCACCATCTACCACGGCTTCATCCGCGAGACTAACATCCTTGAACAATGTAGTCCGATGATCCCGACCGAATACCTTCTCGAAAGCTTCGGCCTCCTTCACCGTGAACCCCTCCGCATCAACTTGTTCATCGGGACCATCGTCATCCGAGTCCGATGCATATGCACGGGAAAAAGGGATGGAATGGTCCATTGTCTCTTGCAAATGATATTTGTCGAGATCACCCACATTGTTGTCATGAAGATCAACTTCATTGTCATCGTCCGCATACTCATCATTGTCCTCTTCCAAAGTTTCATCTTGGTTGTTTGTAAACGGGCTCAATGTTGGCCTCACTTCTTGGGTCAAAAGAGGTTCAACAATTTCATCTCGCTTCAAGGGTGGGGGCTACTAGCAACCAAAGGGGAGGGGTTCCGGTTCAAGTCCAAATGCAAACTTGAATCAACCTTCTTCGTTGCAAATAACTTAAGAGCCTTGTCTAGTGATTCGGCCACCGTCTCCTTGTATGCAACCCAACGTTGCTCCGAGTTGACACGCATTGTCTTCCAACGGATGTGCATTTCAAAACCAACATTATGCCTTCCCTCCAACTCAACGATATCACTAGAGTCCATCCAATTTAAATCTTTCCTCACTTGTTGCAAGAGCTCCGCATAGTTAGGACTACTATCAAACACCATGTCAAACTCATCCGGGTCCGGTTCTATATTGCCTTTCAAAAAGGCGTCTTTGTCCCCATGATGAACAAACACACATGTTCTTCCCATCCCTATAAGCATTCAAAGAACACAAGGTAACATTGCTTCCATGAGTACTTATCCAAGGATTAACACGGAATACAAACCCTAATATATATATATCAAACAACAACCTAACCATAACCATAACCATAACCCTAGCCCTAAACCTAACCCTAGCACCAACATAAGAACACCCATAAGAATAACCCTAGCATACTAACAAAGCCTAATCATAGGAAATTGGCAAACAAACATCTCACATCTCCATGCAAATCTCTAGATCCAAACAAAACTAGGGTTTCCCCAAACTAGCAACAAATGAGCAATGGAAGAACATTACTTGGATCAAAACAAGGGGATCGGAGAATATTACCTTGAGGGAGGGTTTGACTTCGAAATCCATGGACAAATTCTTCAAATTTGCAAGATGTGGGAGAGGATTTGAGAGGGGGAGAGAGGGGGCAAAGCTCGGGGAGAGAGTGGGAGAGTGTGTGGTGTGGGGGTGGGGGAGGGGGGCCAGCCAAGTGGCTGGATAAGGCACAGTGCAACGCCTAAGCGCTAGGCGCTACACTTTAAATGTGTGGCGCCTAGCTCTAGGCGCTGCACATTTCATGTGTGGCGCCTAGCTCGGAGGCGCTGCACTGCTGGGTGTGGCCCCAGAGACTGCCACGATGGACAGGAGTGCAACGCCCCCGCGCTAGGCGTTGCATAGTAGGGTGTGGCGCCGGCGTGGCGGACGCTGCACAAAAGGGTCAGGGAAGTGAAATAGTTTCACGCCCAGTTCATTATGTGAATTGATTTGTTCCGAGGTTAAAATTGTCAAATTTGCCTCGGCAACGTAATACACCGGCTTGTCCTGTGCATGGAGTCAAAAGTTGTCCATCGCGAACTTTACCGTGGACAGGAGCCTGAAACCCCGGGTTACAGTTGCGCTGCCGACCCCGTCTTTCCGTTGGTCTCGGCCCCGTCTCACCACATCCCAGGGATCCCGGTTGAGTTTTCAATCGCCTGACGCCGCTCGTCAAATCTTGATAAGATTCCCATCACCAAAATTTGACGAGATGCACCCCAAAGTTATAGACCTCACTGTTACAACATGAGACACACATGCTTCTGTCAGGTCTCAAACATTGGTTGATGAACCTCACTCACAGAGGGCTTGCAGCGTGTTAAGACTTCCTGTCGATCGTTTGATCACCGTACCGTTTTCAGAGGTCCCGCTGCAAGTCTGCGCAGCACACTGTGTCTGTGTGCACCCGGTTATCACTGCAAATCTTCGTCCGTTTTTATGGGCGGCCCCATCACTCGGCACGACGGTGGCAGAGCACAACTCTCAAGACCTCACACAGCCGCAATTAATCCGCTGGCCAGATGAACATGATATCTTCATGTGACAGCCACGAGCTGCAGCTGGATACTAGTGCTAGATCTGAAGCTCGTCGTCTGTGGCAACCAGTGCCGTGCCCTGGAGTAGTATTATACGTAATAAGTACACTACTCCTACTACTGCCCTGCGGTAAACGCAGAAAGCCAGTGTGATAAATAAACAAGTGCAGTAAAAAAATCATCCGAGGCGGCCGCAACGCAACGGTGCGATTTCAACCCAAGGACTCAACCAAAGCGCAGAAAACAAATGCAGCTTCTGCTTTGCTTTAAAACAAACAGCAGCTTAAACTATGAAAGCACCCTCTAGTCTATAAGAAAGCTGTGTCCTGTGCCTTGTGCTTTGCCCCGGACCAAAGCATTAGCACGCTCCTCCACAGCCCACTGCTCTGCCTGTTTGTGGCTTTGCCGTTTCCTGTTCCCCACTCATCGTCGGCGATACAATCTTCTCGTGGATTGTCTCGTGGAGGCGGGAGCGATGGGGCGTCCGTGCGTCGGCGCTCTCCTGGCGTGCGCCGCCGTTGCAGCTTCTTGCTGCGGCTGCTTCCAGTTCCAGGGTGCTGCTGCGGCGGCGACCCCGTCGTTCGGGGACAACTTCGACATCACCGGCGCCGAGGACCACGTCAAGACCTCCCCCGACGGCCAGACCTGGTACCTCTCCCTCGACAACAAGACGGGTAAACGTCGCCGCCATCCCCATTCCCCATTGATTGGCGCACGCATCGCATGCATTAGCAAAGGATCGTCATCTCTTATCCAAGCTTCTCTCCGATTGATTGGTCCTTGCAGGCGTTGGGTTCCAGACGAAGCAGAAGTACCTGTTCGGGTGGTTCAGCATGAAGCTCAAGCTCGTCGGGAACGACTCCGCCGGCGTCGTCACCGCCTACTACGTACGTACTACTACTATCCGGCATCCCATTCCCAGCCCGGCAGCAGCGCCGACCCATTAATCGAACAAAACTGGTAACTAACTGACGCGAATCGTTTGCGTGCGTTTGATCATCATCATCAGATGTGCTCGGACCTGGACGCGGCGCCGGAGCGCGACGAGCTGGACTTCGAGTTCCTGGGCAACCGCACCGGCGAGCCGTACATCATCCAGACGAACGTGTACCGCAGCGGCGTAGGCGGGCGGGAGATGCGGCACTCGCTGTGGTTCGACCCCACCGCCGAGTTCCACAGCTACTCCATCCTCTGGAACCCCAAGCAGATCGTGTAAGTCCCTTTGCTGCCATGCCATTAATTAAGCTTTCAACTCCGATTGCGCCAGAAGTGTAGTGTGTGTAATCTGGGGTGGGGGGGTGGGGTTGCCGGATTTAGTAGCTGCGGGGGCAGTTGAATTGAATGGATCCACCCACTCACCCCTGCATTCGGGTCACTCCGATAGATACCCACTGGACCCGACCCTTCCCGGCCGCAGAGTAGCAAAACTAGGCCGCGTTGCCGTGCTCTTGTTGCTACGTGCACGCACCCTGTTTGGACCAAACAATGCGCGCCGCCGTGCACTGTTTCTGCATTGTACCGCCTCGCTCAACCCATGCCGCCCAATCTTTCCTCCCTCCCTTCTCTCGGCTGCCTCGGAGTACTGCTGAGAGAGAAACTTTCTGCTCGATCCTGCACTGCAAACTGCGGCAATGTATATAGACAATAGTAGTACACAGTGGTGTGGGCGCACATGGTTTCCTCCGTGGTTGCTCAATAGCCGAGCGCTGTACTATTATTATACAGTACTATACAGCCAATACTGCGATCGAGATCCGATTGCACTTGCCAAGTTGTCTTTGATGCTGATATTGTATGTGCTCACGTACGTACGTTTGCAGGTTTTTCGTGGACAAGGTGCCGATCAGGGAGTACCGCAACTCGGACAAGCCCAACAGGTTCTTCCCGATCATGAAGCCCATGTACGTCTTCTCCAGCATCTGGAACGCCGACGACTGGGCCACGCGCGGGGGGCTGGAGAAGACGGACTGGACCAAGGGGCCCTTCGTCTCCTCCTACAGCGACTTCACCGCCGACGCCTGCGCCTGGGCCACCGGCCCGGCCCCGCCGGCGTGCGCGGCCGCCACGGGGAACAGCTGGTGGGACCAGCCGCCGGCGTGGGCGCTCGACGACGGCCAGCGCCGGGACTCGGGCTGGGTGGCCAGGAACCTCGTGATATACGACTACTGCGACGACCGCAAGAGGTTCCCGGCCGTGCCGGAGGAGTGCGCGCTCAGGACCAAGACTAGCTAGTAGCTCCTCATGGATGGGCCGCCCTAGGTCTCGCTTCACATGCATCGTTCTTTTTTGGGGGTTCGATCGAGTACGTGGTGTGGTGTAGCTATCAATTGGTGGATGGATTTTTTTTTCTTTTCTCTTCTCTTGTTTTGTGATGATGAGATGCACATGCGGACGTGCATGTGCACGGTGATGCGGCATTGATTGCCCGGGGTGGCTGTGCTCTCATGTGAGTGATAGCCCTTTCGGAGGAAAATGATGACATTTTTGTTCCGATGCCTTCCATGCTGCACGACACGAGCATGGATGGGCCAAAACTTCATAGAAATGGTCCCACGTATACGCATGATAATCGGCTTCGACTTCTCACTTGTATTACTGTGTTCTCTTTTTATCTTCTTTAGATATTGTTTTAGCCCAATACAATGAGCTAACACAACATTTTAAAATTGATGAAACTGTTACAAACGTCTTCTCCCAATGAACGACCATTGTCAGAAAAATAAAAATAAAATAAATACAAAAAATACGACCACCAGCACTAATCTAGGACTTGAATTCTAATGGGCCACCAGCACTATCTAGGACTTGAATTCTAATGGGCTAGTCCACTGCAAAGAACCATTTGTTGGACTTTGCTTTGGTACATATCCTAAGAAAAATTTATGGATTTCGATGCAGATTAGAAGGTGCCCCCTTCAATGGTGTTAACCATTTGCTTTCTCTCTAAAATATTTTTAGCACAGTACAGATGCAAGTTGCTCATATAAACGCGCATACATTCGTCTCTGTGAACACACGCAAACACACCTTATCTCATGAGCACCTCTGAAATACTGAGCCGACATCACATTCAAACACACCTTATCTCATGAGCACCTCTAAAATACTGAGCCGACATCACATTTTGAGATTGATGAAGTCATCACATGTGTCTTCATAGTCAGCGGGAACGTCTTTTTTCATTGAACAAATATCGTTGAAAATCCTGAAATTAATCTAGAGAAATACGAGCACCGTCTAGATTTGAACCCTGATGGGCTGGTTCCAGCATAAAAAATCCAATCATCTGAGCTAGGCTGAGTTGCTTCACTTCTTAGGTTAGTAGATACATTTCGTGTGATAGTGGACAAAAGTGACCCTTTTTAAAAACTTTAGCACAAAATGATACCGATCCAAAAAAATCACAAAATGATGCTTTGAGCTGCGGTGCCATGGCCCTGGCTCGGGGCGACATGCTATAAAGCACGACGCCCCAGCCTCAGGCGTCGTGCAAATGCGAGTTATTTTATTAAAAAAAATTGGATCAGGTTCATTTTTTGCTAAAGTATTAAAAAAGCCAGATTTGTCAATTTTCACTACTTTCGCTGTGGCAGCCAAGAAGAAACAGGAAAATCTGTCAGAGGCAGGCATGGGCGAAACGTACACGTCGAGATGAGATCTCATCTCGTTCGACATGCTTGTCAGGAAAACAAAAATAGTGGTTCCTGCCACAGATCTGGCTGGATGGATGGTCTGCCCGGCCCCCGCTGTAAAATGACGAGATTCCTTTCGTGTCTCTGCTGGGGAAATTTGGCAAACACGAACCACGAAAGGAGAGGAGAAAAGAAAAAGGAAAGGCTACTGGACGAGCATCTGCATGTGTGAGACTGAGATCGATAAAGGACTAAATAAAGAAGGAAGAATCCAAAAAGCATGCGACTACCTTTCAACGGCTAAAGTGACCGCGAGGGACACGTATTCCACTGCTCCCAGACGGATGGTCCACACCGGTAGAGATGATTTGATTATATAAACACAATTACATGATGGATGCTCCGTTGAAATCCCAAATTTCCATTGTGCCGAAGTGATTTGGTCTACGGACGACTCTCGTGGCCTCGAAATATTTTGAGGAATCAGGGCATCAACGTAGACCCAGACTATATCCATCCGTGAGACTAGTCTGCGGAGGGTGACGCGAGAGCCAGCCATTCAAAGTTGTTCTCTAAATGTCTGTCGAGATTTAATTAATTGGACACTCAAATGTCTCTGATTGGTAGGGTGAGTCCAAAAGTTTCCTTCTCAATTCATTTTTGGGTGTTCGATAGAGTGTATGAAAGATGCATGAATCCACACTAGCTTAACACAAATACACTAAGAGCATATATGAAAAGAGCATGCATGAAGAGAGGTGCTGAGATGAGCGTGCACGAAGAAAGAACAACTATGCTGAGATGAGAATGCAACCAAACACACCTGATCACATAGCGCACAATCGCGAGGCGAGTATGCATAGATTTTACATATCCGATCACAGAAAAATATCAATCCCACGGTGCGCCCAAAAAATCGCCCTATCGGAGCGGCAATTCAAGCTTCATCACTCATTCCGCCGCCGCCTTCTCGATCGCCGTGTTTGCGGCCGCCTGCTTCTCCGCCTCTTGTTGATCCTTTTGCCGCCTCAACATCTTAAAATGGATGGCTTGCACAATCATGTTTGTATCGTTATCCAAATCATCCATCTTTAAGGTCAACATCTTCTCCTCCTTCAAAGTGGTTGCGATATGAAGCTTCTTCTATTCGAGGATGACCTCTTCTTTTCAAGCTTGAGCTTCTCCTTGGTCGCCGTCATCTACATATTAAACCTCTCGGCTTTACATGCCTCCTTGACGTTGGAGCGCTTGACATATGCCTCCTTCTTCTTCGCCAACCGTCATCTTGGCCGCCACCCATTCTCGCTTCGCCTTCTCCTCCTCCTCCACTTCTTCCCCGTAAGCCTCTCCTAACCTTCTTCGGCAACTTTTTTGTTGGGTCGGTTGAATCACTCGTTTCTTCCTCGATGCCGATGTCGACGGTCTTGGCGGAGGAGGCAATAAATACATTTCACTTAGGTTGCTCATTTAACCTCAACTAACAATGCATGAGAACGAAGTTTTCTTCTTATCCAACTTCAAGTAGAAATTGCATGCACAGGAAGGCTACAAAGTATAAAACATTGTCAACAATGAGCCTATTTGATCCGACCAAATGACCAAAACATAGAGCATATCCGGTCAAATGACCAAAACATCGAGCATATCCGACCAAATGATGAACACACTTACTTGCTTAGAGATTTGGGCACCACTTGGTCACCGTTCGATGAGTTGCTTCAAGTGGCCAAAACTAAGGAAAACGACGTTGTGGGGTAAATGGGCCACGCAACTGTTACTTAGCAGTAGCGCGAGCTGAAGCCCCGTGCTGCAGGTGGACATTAGCAGTAGCACGGGCCCACCACACCCACGCCACTGCTAAGTGGTCCCACCGTGCCCCAAGAGGTGCCACAGTAGTAGCATCGGGGCACGGGCCCGCGCTACTACTAAGCCCCTTAGCAGTAGCGCGGACTCCATCACCCGCGCTGCTACTGTAGATACAAGGGCTCAGCTCCCCGGCCTAGCAGCAGTGTTGGGTGTGTGGCATGCACTACAACTAATGGGTTTAGCAGTAGCGCGGGCCCTTGCCCCGTGCTATTACTAAGGCACCCTTATCCCTCTCCCGCCCGTCGGCCCTCTCACTCCCTCTATTCACTCCCTCACTCCGCCTCTTCCTCCTCCCACTGTCCTCGTCGCATTGCCGGCGCCCTCCTCCCTCCTCCTCTCGCCGCCCTCCACCTCTCGCCACCCTAACTCTTCTCCCTCCTCCCTCTCCCTTCCTCCCGCCGCCCTCCTCCATCCTCCTCCGACCGCCCTCCTCCCCCCTCTCTCTCCTTCCTCCT